>NW_010307523.1:0-28959 GCF_000700745.2 Antrostomus carolinensis | reverse complement strand
GCATTTATCTTCCCCGAGCTCAAGCATGTGAAAGTCTGTGGGGACGGTCACCCTCCACACCATTTATCTGAGACACATCTTAGGATAGATTAGTGGCTCTCTGGATATGCTTCCCCTCTCCCCAGACAGACAGAAGATAGACAAGGGCACGGACAGACTGGCTAACTTTTAACAAGCTAATCCTACTCTCAGAGGGGAATTCAAATTCACCATTATCACTTACCGAGTGTCCAGTGAAGCCACATGAAATGGGCTTATTATCTGTGTCTCTCCCTAGTGAAGGCCTTATCTATAAGACAAAACAACTGGCACTAATTAGCACATCCAGTAGTAATTTCAGCAAAAGGCTGAGGGTTGAAAGGATATGGGGGATGAGCTGGCCTCACCTTCACCTGCTCTTTTAGAGAAGAATGGAGTTGCATAGATGGCGAAGTTTTGCCGTGTTACTGTACGTCTGCTGTGATTATAGACTGAAGCCTAGTCCAAGAGCTTTTGCCTTGTGCAAACTTGGACATTGAAGTAAATAAACACTAAAGCCATGACCTGTACTATTGGTGCAGCCCATGACCACCACGCTCCCTTTTCCATTTCAGACACTGCTTTACAGCACCTTGCCGAGCTAAGGAAATTAGATATATCATGTAACAAAGAGATTGGCGGTGGCTTTAAAGACTCAACAGCTCATTTGGCCAGCTTGAAAAATCTTGAAGTCCTTGATCTCCACCAGTGCTGTGTAACAGAAGAGGACATGACCGTTTTGTGTAAGGACATGTTGAGGAAATCCATTAAGAATGTAGGATTTGACTTCTGAAGGTATCTCAAAGGTGTAAGACATCCTGCCTAACCTAGTCTCACAGATCTCTGTACATTTTCCTTAGGCAGTTCTGGAAGTGCAGGGTGGAGGATTGCTTTCTTGATCAATAGAAAATGGTTTTTTTGCTGTATCAAAGGAAGTTTCATAGTGTCTGATCCCACGTGGAGATAAGGACCTGAATCTGCCATGATTCAGACCCATGATGGGAATGTACAAACTATCACCAAGCACTGCTTTTTTTGATAATTAGTAATTTTGGAAATATGTGGGGACAGTTCCTTGACTGGTATAAATTGGCATGGATCCAAGATGTGTACGTACATGTAACTGCCTCAGACTCCCTTGGTGAACTTTAAGTCAACTAGAGAGTGATGTTAGGAGATCTTGTGTTGCTCATGCTATGTGCTTTCTAGAAAAGCTGAAGACTACAGTCTCCAGGTTGAATTGATCCTGCTTATAAATACTACTAGGAAGAAAAAGGCGTTTCCTATTCAATCAGTGAGACAGTTTGTATTTCTACGTGCATTATCACAACTTTCTGATACTGGTTTTTGCTCTTTAGAATAAAAATCCTCTATTGCCCACATCTTATTTTCCATGATAAAGAAGATAATTTGAAAAGCTGCTGCTGAACTATTGGGAAATATTAGCTATTAGTAATATCAATCATGATTTATTTTTAATTTCTTAACCAATGGAGAATAATCACATTAATACAAAGGAGTTTAATTTAACAGTGAAGACATTTGGAAATAACCTCCACCCCATTTAATGTTAAATTCCCTACTTCACCTAGAAAATTTCAACAAGAAGCCATGTTCTGACAACCTTCCACACAGAATGTAATACCTAATTTTTAAACATTCCTACTGAAAATGACAAGGCTATTTATGGAGTAAAACATTACTCACCATAAATTTGAGTCTCAAAATTTGGCCTTGACTTTTGGATTGATTTCTAAAGCAAAGAAATTATGTCAGGCAAATATACAACTACATATTTGTTCTGGATCGGTGACTGTCTAATAAATATTTCATGTTTTCATAGCCCAGGTGATACCTTTACTTTCCAGTCTTCAAGAGCTGAATTTATCCTCAAATAAAAATGTAGGAGTCTCATCTGATCCTCTTCTGGGCAGGCTCAGGTTTTTACCGAAGTTGAAATCTGTGGCCATCAGCAATTGTGGTTTGAGCGAAGAGTCGTTTTCATCACTAGGTAGGAATGTTGGGTTGTTTTTTTTAAATGTGTCTATTTTCTGTGTATCCTTGTGGGACGAAGGTGTTCATTCTCCTTTGGCTGAACTCCAAAGATCATGGTTACATTATACCACAGGTCCCAGGTGAAAAAGCCTGTGATGAAACCAGTGCTTCATGGGACCCGGTTGCAAGGGAAAATTATTGTATGTCTTCCCCATTATACCTGACTGGATGAAGTCCTTTTAGACCTTTGTTTGATAATGAGCTTTCATCTACTCCCTAATTTTGGAAGAGAAAGCAAAACATGATTTCTATATTATGCTGTAATTATAGTTTAGTTGTAACACTTCATTTGCAGTTTAGTGGGGTAAAGTTTTGAGTGAAGGTTTTTCACCTCACTGCAGGTGAAAGTTTCAGTAGAAACTTTCCGAGATACAATGGAGGAATTGAGGCAACGGCTGCAGTAACGGAGAAGGTATTGCATAACCATGAAGAAAAGTCCAGTCTAACACAGAATATGTAAATTCAACCTCTTTTGCCTACTTATTGCATATCTCAGTGGATTAGCAGCTACGCTGTCCCTTTGATAGGCATTCCATATGGCACATGAAATCTAAGTACAGAGGGATCTGTTAGTTATCGTGTATTGGGCACTTATATTTTGTACTGTCTACTAGTGACATTGAAACCTAGAGTAAGACCCGACTGCCTTCAGCAGAAGCAGTAGCAAGCTAAACTGGTCTGAGGTCCCTGCAGGAAGAGTACTATATTTATATCATTACGATTATGTAAGAGTGACATCATGGAAATCAGTGTTGTCAAAAGATGCAGGGCATTTCACCTTGAGTGGTGAGTTCACAGCCAAAAATTGTTGTCTTTCAATGGATATAAAATTGTTTAAAATCAAGCTGTTACATTAAATTGATTTCAATGGGACAAGGTCAGACCATTAATGTAAACAGAAAGGCAAGAAAGACATTAAAGATTCTGTAGGCAAGACCTTTTTACATTCTTTAAAGAGTGCAGGAGGTATTTTTTTTCTGACTTTTATTAGAATAAAATAAGTCATTCTAAGCACAAGTAGGCAGCCTGTCAAGAGCCTATTTACTGGTGAATTGCCAGTGAGGTGTCTATTGTGGCCACGTTGTTTTCTCTTAGTAAGCAGAAGTTGCTGGTCTTAATCTTTTCAGCTGAGGCTGCCCTTCACCTTCCTGAACTGGAGATATTAGACCTTTCTTGGAATAAGTGCGTTGGTGGGAACCTAAAGCTGCTTTTGGGAGCACTAAAGCTTGCAACGGAGATTCAAGTGTTAAGACTGAGCAGCTGTAACTTGGTGGCTGAAGATTTGGCACTTCTAAGTACGTATAACGTGGTATTTCCTAGCAGTCAAGGAGCCAGGACATTTAGACCACAATTCAGAAGGGACTTGTTCCATGGACTGAGCACGTTTTTGCATAAATCAAATGAAAAGATGGAAAATACAGCAGTATTTTTCCCAGAAAGGGTTCTCATTTTGCTGAAGACTGTGTGTCCTGTAAATGTACAGTGCAAAAGCTGAAAGGATAAAAATTAAAATAATCATTTTATCCGTTTTATCTATTAATACAAAAAGGCAGCACCTAGAAAATGTAGTTTTGCCTCTGTTTTTTGTATCAGATATTTAAAGCTGCCTCAGAGGAGTTTTGTTTTCTTCAGTTGCTGGTTTGGGGTTCGGTAATTTATGGGAAATGTACGTGCTGACAGCCAGTAATACAGGCACTACCAGCTCTCTGTCCATTAGGTGTGTTTCTGGAGTTAAACTATCATGGGAGAATTAAAGCAGAAATGTTTTAGCCCACCTCTTAGCAGCTGCTGAGAAACACTGGAAAATGGAAACCCAATGAAAGAATATATTCTAGGATCCTTTAAAAAACCTGTTTATTTTATAATCGTCCTTGTGATTCTGTGGGCCTGACTCATGGGTTTTGAGTGCCTGAGGTTGGTAGTAGCTGTGTGACAGCTATTGAGACCCTGTAATCTGAAGGCTGCTGAGATGAAACCTGAATATTTTTTATTTTACAAACATCACTTTTGATGAGTGTCTCTGCTAATTGTACATTAAGGTTCCCTTTAAGGTGTGTAATGCCCTTGACCCTACCACAGTGAGAGGTGGCTGTTGTAATCATTCAGCCTCATCTGCTTCTGTTTCCTCTTTTTAAATCTCCCTGTAAAGCCTGTCTGCCTATTTTAATTGGCGCTTGATATAACCTCCTTCCAACTGACTCAAAGGTTTTCAGGCTGCCATACAATTTTAACCTGATACTTCTGTTCCTTTTGAATTGCCCCTGTTTTAAATGTTGCACGCTCCTTCAGCTGTGAATGATCTTTCTGAATTCAAGTGATTTGATGTTGCTGAGGAGTTGAATCTTGCTGTTTGACTGCTGAAAGGCCTTAAATAATATGGTATTATTTTAAAAGCTTTAAAGCAATTGCCAGGATGTATTAGTTGTGTTTGTGTCTGTCATTTCTTGCAGCATTATTGACACAGGATGGCCATCTAGGCAGGTTACGGAAGCTGGATTTGAGTTATAATCACAACATCTCTGACGAAGGGTGGTCTGTTTTCTGCCAAGGCTTAGCAGTGTTCAAAGAACTCTCAGAGCTGGATGTCAGTCTCCGCCCATCGTCCTGCCGTGACTGTGGGGAATGGTTCAGCCAGTTGTTAGCAGCACTGACAAAGCTACCGGCCCTGGCAGAGCTGGGGATGCAAAGATGGGTCCTTTCAGAATCGCAGCAGAAACAACTGGAAAGCTTTAATCAAGACAACAAAAGAAACATTCGGTTTGACTATTGATGGAGGTTGATGGTTTCTGAAAGTCCTTTCACAAGCAGCACATGAACCAAGTATTATGTGCCTCTGACTTAGAAGTAATCTCATCTCACGACAGCTCTTGAAATGGTTCTATAATTATAGAAAACTATGTTATTTAACCTTCTGCATGTCTAGATCATTCCATTTAATAACCTATTCTTTCAGATTCTCTGGGCCATGCTTACGCTACTCTTTACACTTAATCATGGAATCATAGAATCATAGAATGGTTTGGATTGGAAGGGACCTTAAAGATCATCCAGTTCCAACCCCCCTGCCAGCAGCAGGGACACCTTCCACTAGACCAGGTTGCTCAAAGCCTCATCCAGCCTGGCCTTAAACACTTGGAGGGAGGGGACATCTACAACTTCCTTGGGCAACCTAATCTTCGTGTTGTGAATGCTGCAATGACTACTGTCAAAAGAGCAGTGATGATTTCAGATGGACACACTGCAGGTTTGCCAGTGGAGGGAAGCAGCTGGGGTGTGTGCTAGTGCAGGTGGGTGGGCAGTGTGAATGTGGCCTTGTGTATATAAGGAAAATGCCTCTACTATGAAAATATTCAAAACCTCTATATTTTAAATTTTAGTTTCTTCTCTCCCCAAAACTTTTGGCTCTTTGTGAATGCATTAAATCTACATAATTGTGAGATTTGAAAAGTATCCCAATAACTCTGGATTATGTATTAAGTCCAGTGAGGAGAATACAGATGGAGCTGTTCTGCCTCTGCTCTGGCCTTTGATGCCATCCCATAGTGTAAATGAGTCCTGTGTACAGAATCGGCATAAAATCAAGGTAAGAACAGTTAACTGTTGTATTTGCAAGTCTCAGGGTCAAGGGAAATGCTGTGGTAGGTTAAACCCGACATACGTCCTGCTTCCTTAGCAAGGATTTTGGATACAGAGCAATCCATAAGCATTCTGGATAAGGCTATGCAAAGACTTTGGGATAATTCAGGGATGTTTCTTCTCATCCTGAGCTGTTTCAGCCTTACCCAGGCTGTGTTTTCTGTACGAACTCTTTTATGGCGTGCAGCACAACACCAAACTTCCAGATCTAAGAGTCTGATCTAGAGCATATGAAAGGCAGTGAGAGTCCCTGCAGTGCCTTCGTGCTTCCTGCATTCAGGATTAATCCATTAACCTTCACAACACCTTGTGAGGTAGACAGTCTTCTTATCCTTACCCTAAAGATGAAGGAAATAAGTAAAGTCTATTATTCAAAGCCACAGGGCAGCTTTTAGTTAAGAGTAGATTACCCTACTCTGTGCCCAAGACTTGTTAGAAAAAGCACCAACTTGGGACATGTAAGTGGCTCCTCCTTTTTTCATCTGATGATTTCTTATTTGTCATTTTTTTAATTGTATTTGCTTACACAGAGCCCAATTCTGACATAGTCAGTTGTGTCATGGAGCATGTTAACCCACACGTGAGCTCAGAGACTGCAATGGGATTAGTCATTGGTAAGGTATTTTAGGAAGTAAAGATATTAGATCTGCCCACTAAGTGAGGAGTCTTAGAGAAATCCTGAGGCAGCTTGAGGGATCAAGTACTGCTCAGTTAGCCCTGAGTATATCTACGTGCTGCAGCTATCTCCTGCAGGAGAGGCACAACAGACCATTCAGTGGCACTTTCCTAACTTGCAAGGACCCTTCTCAGCAAGTTCTCCCATGGAGATGCAGATCAATAATCACCTTTCAGTCTGGGTGACCCTTCTAACATCAACTTCTGGCTGGTGTGGGTTATAACCAGCAGCTGACCATGTTGTGCTGATACCTCTTGATCATTTAATCCATGATTTTATGTGAGGGTCTCTACAGACTTCTGGTTCCAGTTTCAGTTCCACTTGAAAAGTGCACTTGGCTCCTCCAGCTCTGAGAAATGTGAGATGAACTGGAGTGTCTTGGTCAGAGGTAGCAGGGAATTGCTGCAGTTATTGTCTACAGAGATCCTCAACCTCTGAAATGAAGCAAGGAGCCCCTGTTTCATACAGGGATAACAAGAGACACTTTCAAGCAGTGACTGAAACCAGTGAAGCTAATGTGGAAGTACCATCGTCTCTGTTTAACACCAGCACACCAACCTCTTCTTTTAAACTTGTCTTCCTGTGACTGTCTTCTTCAAATCTGCCTTTGATTCAACTGGGAAATTGATCTGTTCTGTGAGAATCTCTCTGAATCACTCCTTTCCCACTTGAACCTCTCTCTAATTCAGTAAAGCAGCTGGCCCACGTTTAATGCCTGGTGCCTGTTGTAATCTTACTGGCTGAACTGGATTTCAGTGTTGGGTTTTCTTGCTGTGTCATACTTGGGTTCCTCATTCTCAGTCCATACTGTCCAGAGCGCAGTATGAACTCGCTGCTAGCAACCTCTCCGCTTGGTTTTCATGGTCCCCTTCTCAGTCCTTTGCTTTTTATTCTACTTACAAAGCTTTTATTAGAACACTTCTATTAAATGTCCTGTGTACCTGCCAGTCTTCACAGAAATATCTCCCATCCAGTGATTTCCTCCTCAGTAGTCTCTGAATCATCCTTCTCTCTGTGCCTCTGCCTTCACTTAGGGGAAAAAATTTCATGAGACCTCCAAACAATCAAACCAGCATCAGTTACCTCGGAACATGGGAAACCAAAACCAAGCCATCCCACTTTTCTGCACTCCCAGCTCCCTCCTGCCAAGAGCATATTAATGAGATTTTGATATCAATCAATTCAAGAGCCGAACACAAGTAAGATCCATACCCTGGATGCAGATATAGCTGCAGCATTCAGAGAGCATTACCTGGAGGTGGAGCTCTAGGAAGAGCTGGATCTCAGTGACCCTGTCCCACCTCCTTCAGAATGCCACCACCTTCTCTGAGGGAACTGGGACAAGGGCAGGAAGAGCAGGACTGCGGTTCCCATCAGCCAATTAAACTAAATAAAGGGTTCTGCTCCCACCCACTCGTGCATTTTGAATCTGTACAGTGGGCAGATCCAGTCTAGCTCTGTGCTTTATATATGCTGCAAATAAAACTCTGGAGGGGTTTAAGGAGTAAGTGAGCAATACTGAATAAAAACTAGACCAAGACAACAGATACCTGGGACAAACAGCTCTCTGTAACCTGCTGTGGAATGATATGGTTGCATGTAAATTTGGCATGCTAGAGTTACAGTGAGGAGTGCTTGTCATGGTTCTTTCCAATAACAAAGGTGTTGTGACATGCCAGGATGCAGAATCATTGCAGAATATGGCACTCTGCAGACTCTGCTTCCAAGTAAGCCTGTCATACACACATTTTACAAACTGTCACCCAGCTAGCTCAGAGATGAGCTATAACACTAAGGATTTGACAGCTTGCAGTCATTCAAAATACTGTAACTACAGATTGTCAAAACATCAGTGAACAGTTTTGCAGAAGTGTAGAGATACTTTCAAAACAGCTTTTTTACACCTCTAAGGCAGGATGGTAGTGCAGGTTCTGGTAGGAGTGCATATGTTCTGACTGCCAGGAATCCTCCTCCATATTTCCAAACAAGGTATTGATCATTTCTGAATATAAAACTCATTAAATAACTGCTAGTAGGTGGGGCCACAAATATTGTCTCAGTCTAGATAGAGATGTACCTCACTGACTGGAAAACGGATGTCTAAGAATTGCATGTAAAATACTTTGGGATTCAGAACAAAGAACACTTCATTGCACCCGATTCCTACAGATTAGATTAATTTCCAGATAATCAGCTGCCTCTATGCTTTGAGATAACATGTATTCAGAATAAGACAGCTCAAGAATATTTCAGAATCTGCCTGATAGAGCTGGAGTCAATGCTGACAAAAACACAAAAACAAACCTCAAAAAATGATCAGTTTTCATTGTAACACTCAATGATTCAAATGCTGTAACACTGCTTGTGTCCTGCTCGCTTATCTCTGCTCACATTTGCCCTTCTTGTAAATAAAAAGAGCTCTGTGCAGTTTACTGCCCAAATATCACTTTTTGGCTTCTGATCCTTTTACAGGCTTCTCTTTTCCCTTTTTCCTTCTTTTCCTTCTTTATTTTTTTTGGTTAGATTCGTATGTGGCAAGAAAGGTCCAGTCCCCTTCTGGGAGTTCATTAACCCAGGACACAAACTTTGGATCTGAAAAAGAAAGAACAATCTGGTTACCCGGAGGAAAAGGTAACAAACAAAAAAGAATCATGTGGAACAGTATTACTAGTGGATATTCTTGATGCAAAAATCCAGGCACATTGTGGTCTCCAAAAAGCCTTTTATTTTATAGTAGACTACATTGTTTGCAGCCACCTGACTTCTTTTACTCTATATGTTGGGGTTTTTTTCTAAGAGGAATTTCTTACCATGCACATTGTGGTCTCCAAAAAGCCTTTTATTTCATAGTAGACTACATTGTTTGCAGCTAAGATAGGCTGCCAGCCACCTGACTTTTCTTTTACTCAATGTGTTGGGTTTTTTTTATTAAGAGGAATTTCTTACCAGGGAGGGCACTAACACTGTAGTCCTCCAGACCCTTTCATTAGTAAATTACTACATCTACACATCTTTAAATGTCACCTTTTAATTTAGAATAACAATCTGGGAGAAGCACATTTGTTCATGAAGAAATTACAGACATTACAGAAAGAGAGGAGTAATTTTGGTTCAGAAGAATCAAAGACTGAGGATTTGCCTTTCCTTCCTTTTTGCCCTATATTTTTCCAAGCAAATTAATTCCATGGCCCACTGGTGATACAGACTGATGTTCTTTTGGAGAAAAAACAAACAAACAAAACCACACAATAAACATGGTTTGTTTGATGTGTACACACAATGGATCTTCAACTCTCTACAGGCAAAATACAGTCAGCAAGAGGGGAAAATGCCACCTGCACTTCATTTCATCTATAAGCACTGTCTTGACTTAGAGAATCTGCCTGGTTTTTAGACACACTAATCATTCCCCTTCCACGGGACAAGGAACTAAGGAAAACTCCATTGCAAGTTGTAAGGGCTGATCTGTGCCTGCTGAATGTGACCTGGTGGGACAGTGACAACCTTCTGGCATGTTTTTTCATGATGCCCAGTGCTGTATTTCCTAATGGTTCCCTATATCCTACCTTAACATGATGATGTTAACTACTGCTCTGCCATAGCTGATGCAAATGGTGGGATAAGATGTTTTTGATGTTGCATAGAGTACCCTGGAGGTTGTTCTGCCAAGTGTCTATTACTAAAAACAAAGCTTTGGATGTATATTGTGGTGGCTTTTTTAACACCTCTACTTTAAAGTTCATGGCCTTTTAAAGTCTTTTTTCCCATAAACATGCTCAGATGGTAGATGTGATGGCACACTTCAGTCAGAGGGTCTGTTAGAGGGTTCCCATCCACAAGGACCAGCTCCAGCTGCTGAGGACTATCCAAATCCTGAGGCAGCTGGGACAGGTGATTGTTCTGAACCTGAACACACAAAAGCAAACAGCTGCAGCATAAAGAACAAATGATGTGGAGCATTCCTGTGTGCTCCCCATAAACAGCACATGGATGAGACACAAACAATTCAGTCTGTGTGGGTAATGAATATACATCTGGAACATCTCACCAGAGCATTTAAAATTCAGAGGATCTGCTCCCAAATATAGAAGGATGGGACTCAGGCTCTCCTAGCAAAGCATTTAATTCATTAGGTGAAGACTATTCACCTGGTAGCCAGGTGGCCAAATTCAGCTTTCAAAAGTCCTGGTAATTAGCACACCAGCAGTGCTAGTGAATTTAGCCACACAGAGATGCAATGGAGAACTGGGGAAGATGGAAGGACTGGGCTGGGGAGTGCTCCCAGAGAGCTGGTTCCTCACCACCTCTCTGGAGTCACTGGTGTTGACCCAGTTGGTCTTCTCACATGAGAGGATCTGCTTTGAGCTGAGCTCTGGAAACATCTTTTCCCTAAGACCCTGAGGTTGAGGTAGGTCATGGGTGAGGACCTCCTGTCCCCTTGGCTTGGGTACAGCACTTCCCCTCCCTTCCCAGTTCCTAACTTTTATCCTGTATGGCTCCCCTACAATTACAGGATGAGCCCTGAAAGATGGACTGCATTCCTTCCTTCCCTCCTCTTTCTCCTTCTTCCAAAATACTTACTGGTACTCGTGTCCTTAAGGCCACAAACCTTTTCACCTTTCATTTGGCATAGAGTCTGGGAGCTGTTTGAGGAGATTGTTGTAACAGTCAAGTATTGTCAAGTGGACCAGTAGCTGATGGCTGTGGGCAGGTCCTCCAGACAATTATATGCAGTTCCTTCAGATTCTGGAAAATAGATATGCATAACTTCTCATAATTAAAGGATTTTTCCTTCACTTGATATATAATCAATGCACAGATATTATCTGTAAATGCAGATTAAGGTTTATAAACTGAGAGCTTTGGGATGACTACTAAACACAGAGAGACAACATGAGTTTCAAACACCAAGTTTTGATGTTATTCTTATTCTGACAGGCCTGGCCTGATGCTGCACCATGTACCTAAAGAGATTAGGAGAACTTCCAGTCCTGCATTTGGGAGCAGCTGAAGTCCACAGAGGTACCTTGCTGCAGCAGACCAAGATCTTCCTCCTTCTATTGCTCCTGCCTGCAATTTGCTGATGTCTTCTGGCAGACTTGTGAATTTAATTCCTTTATCTTGTCCCAGGTATAATCTCTCTAATGGCTTCAGGGGAAAGATTTCCTTTGGAAAGATATTGAATTGGTTTTCAGACAGGCAAAGGCATTTCAAATTTGTCAGTTCTTACAACTCCCCGGGTATCTAGACACAGTCATTAAAAAGATACATTATGTCAATTAAACAGTAATCTTGGGGATTTTGTTTTTAGGGAAAAATCTCCAAGAAAATGCAATGGAGCTGCATTACTGTTGATGGATGAACACAGAATATTCTGCTCATTAATATAGCATTATACCTCACAGTGTGGTGGAAATTTTGGCAACAAAATCCATGCTGTTTCCTCTGGTGGGAAGATTTCTTACGGGGCTAATTTTGTTTCTTAGCAGAAACATTAGTCTGCTCCTTCATTTCCTTTGTATGCACAGTGCAGGAGAGAGTAATTTAAATGAATGAAATCTGAAAGTGATTCTTTTGCATAAATTACTACTTCTGTAAATGTAACTTTTAAGAAGAAAATTGCACAAGTAAAAATCTCCTTGGAAAATAAGTGTTGCATTATAGAAAAAAGAAAGTGTATTCTGAGCCCTAAAATGAGTACACCCATGAATACTGCTACACTTATAACAATACAGCTTTAATGTTCATAATTGTTCATTATCAAATGAACAGCAAATATTAATGGTGTTAATTAACAATATCCCATCCATTTTTAAATTGCCCTCTGCTGTGTTTCAGTTTGTGACATATTGATTCTGCACAAATGCAGCTCTTTTTTTCCAGTGTACATAGGAAAAAAAAGACACAAAAAGACTGAAGCAGTCCCTCCAGTCAGTATTTCATCTTTACAATTCAACACAAAGGTCGGTGTTTCCACATTCTTGCTTTTTTTCCCTTGCCTGAATACTCAGATGTCAGTGATAATGAGTAACCCAGGCTCAGGTGCGTACCAGGTGGAACATACCTTCTCGCTGTAGTAGGGAAAAGTGCCACTCAGGTGTAATGAAGAACTTAGATTCTGCAAAAAAGAGGTATCAATAAAATAAAAATGAAAACAAAGGAACAAATACCTCCTGTATCTGATTGCCATCCAAGGCCAATATTTCTAAGTTTTTCATAGTGCATATTCCTTTAGGAATCTCATCAAAGCAATTTTCACTCAGATCTGGTATCCTGACACTGGTTAATCTGGTGAAGGAGCTGGGTACTGTGCATGGTTTAATGTTCCTCAGATAAACACAGGGAAGGGATGGCCAGCAGCAGTTGTTGGCCGTCGCAGCCAGGCTGAGTACTCTCATTTCAACGAGATTCTTCAAACTTGAGGGCAGTTTGTGCAGGAGATTAGGAGAGAGATCCAGCACAACCAGCTTCTGGCAGTGTTGCAGTGTAGGAGGAATGGAGGATAAGTTATTAAAAGCTAAAAATAGCTTAACTAAGTTTGTCAAAAAGCCTGCCTCTGCTGGGATGAGACTGATTAGGTTTTGTCCCACATCTCTTATTTCTAAACCAGCAATATGACAGTGCTCCTTGGGAAAACTTTTAAATCTTTTTTTTTTTATGGAGATAAATTTCCTTGAGTTCTGTCAGATTCACTCTTTCTTTAGGCAGACACTTGAGATTATTGTCAGAAAGGCCAAGCAACTCAAAACGATGGAGGCACTCACAGATCTGCACTGGGACTTCGTGCAAGTTTGGTTCATAGAGCCTGAGCTGACGAGGGGACTGCAACTTGCTGATAACTGGCAGCGAACTGGAAGAGAAGAGATTGTTACTCAAACCCTGCAGCACATACAGCAGGACCAGATCTTTGAATCCCAGTGCACCCTGAAGTGCTCCAACAGCCAAGTTCGGAGAGTGACCTTGTGAAGTCAAGAGCAGCTGGATGAAGCAACCTCCTTGAGTCTTCAAGGTCTGTATTTACAAATCCTGACTGAAATCTGTCTTCAGCCACGCTGATTGTAGGAATGGAAGAGTCCTGTTGTTAAAAGGTGGCACCTTCCTCTGTAACACTTACCAGTTTCTGAGACAGAGACATGCTGGTGAATCTGATATTTGATAACCCTTGAAGCTGTACTGTTCCTGATAGTGAAAGAGTGAGAGGTGGGAAGGGAGAACTACCTGAGTGACCTCTGATGTCTGGATGGAAGAAACCTTCCAGCTGGCATTTAAGCAAAGGTAAGAGACAAGGAGGAGGCTGAAAGCCAGCTGTCAGTCCCCTCCCACCTGGCACCCTTTTCTCTGCTCCCGTCACTGTGCCGGGACAATGTCGTGTTTCTAGGTGTCACCGTGACAAGGAAGAAGAACTGAGCAACCACCATGGGGACAGACCCATGCTGGGCTTTCCGGTCTAATTCAGATGTTGCATGAGAGTATTTTATTTTTTACTGGCTCTGAGTTCAGCACTGAGAGAGCAAACTCTGAGAGCAAACCCTACCTGCTGTGGGACAGGAGAGCCTGCGATCCCAGCCCACCCCCTCCGGAGTACAAGGGCAGCAGTGAAGTCAGTAGGATTTCTTTGGTGGAAAGGACCAGCACAGGCACCTTTGAAGTGACTGCTAATCCGTGTAACCATGGCAATGTTTGCAAAGGCTCCTCAGAGACTGCAAGCAGACCACTGAGTAAGTACTCTGGGGCTGAGCTGCTGAAATTCACCTCCCTGCGGTGTCCAGGCTACCTATGCCTGCTACCTCTTGGTGGAACATCCAGGACACCCTCCTTGGAAACGGGCTCCATTACCAATCATTATTAATCTTGGAACAACCTGGCTCAGCCACGGGGCAGAGCTCGCCCGTGGGCTGGTCACCAGGTGAGGAGAGGGTGCAGGCATTGATCACTCAGGCCTGCAGAGCATGGGGAACCAGCTGATTTACAGGGGAAAAAAAAACCTGCCTGTATGAACATTAATTCTCTGTTAGCTCAGATCCTATGTGATGGCAGATCAGAAACACATCCACAAGCCCACATTTTTTCCTCCAGCTTTTCCTGTCTGTCTGTATCTCTTGTTATTCTTGTGTTGCATACCAAGAGCTGTAACCCTTTTCAGACCAAGCCCATTTTTATTGTTCTGCAGAGCCCAGCACAACAGTTCTTGGGTCCATGGTGATGTTGCTAGGCTGCCTTAACAATGCAGTAACACTTAGTTTTGTTTTCCAGCAGGTCATGTCAGTTCGTCCAGACCTTCACCAGCGCTATGTGGCTACCTGCCAAAACTTGGGCCAACCTGAAAACCCCTTCATTGCTCATGTGCTTCAAGAAGCTGATAAAAATGATAAAATGTAAGGAAATAACAAACACTGCGTTTCAGATGCTTCTGAAAGCCTTAAACAAGACAGCAGGACAAGGAACTGAACAATGAGAAAGCTCATGCAGTTTCAGGCTTAAACACAAGTTGTATTTAGCATTTACTACTTAAGTTCTGGTTTGACTCATCTTGACATCATCTTGGCAGGAGTTTGTAGCTATATATCCCTTCCGGGCAGCTTTACAAGCAGTGAAATCAGAAAAAGTGAAAAATGTACAGGATGTTGCCTTAATGTCCCTTAAAGAAGCCAAACCCAGTGTCTAGTCATCCCAAGTGCCTTCCTTTTGTCTCCCTCCTTGTTTAAAAAGCCTCAGCTGTATCCAGTTAGCTTCCAGCTGGTAATGCTTCCCTGAACTGTCCCTGAATCCTGCCAAGGTATTAACCACCCAAATGCTCTCTCACTCTGTGGTTAGGTAAGGCTTCCTCTCATGGATGCTCCTGGGGTCAAAGTTAATTGTCCTTTGGAGAGAAAACCTGAGAAAAAAGAGCATAGTGAACTGGTTTGTGTTAGGTTTTGATCCTGAGGGCAGGATAGAGTAAATAAAGGAAAGGGAACAGCAAATAAAAATGAGATGATGAGGTAACCTCCAGGATAGTCTTTATTTCCATCTGCCTTCCCCTCATCTTGCTTCTTCCTGCTTTCTCTGTGTGTGTGCTAACTGTGGTCTTGCAGCTGTGTGATGCCTTCAGAATATCAAAAAGGACAGTGCTGAGGTATGGCTTGAATCGTGGTGTTCCCAAAGGTAGAGGCAGCAGCTACCCACATGCAAACACATCAGTGAGGGCAAGAGTGGATACACTTCTTTACCTGGAGAGAGAATTCATTTTTCTGTATTGTTTTACTTACATTTTTATGTTAACAGCAGTTGGACAAAAGGGATCACATTAAAAATAGCTGGAAATAATCATCTAGTGCCTGTGCAGAGAGTTACAGGTGATGATCTTCAAGTCCTTGCCTCTGTCTTGTGCAATTCTGTATTTGTCACAGGTAAGATTTTTTTTCTTTTTCATGTATATGTTTGACATTACTGTGCTAATATAAGAAAACATAAGCAGTCTTGATTTCAGCCTTAATTAATCTTTATTTCTTTTTGTTTAGAGCTCAGTTAGGTGTAGATATGCATCTGTCACATTCTTCATCTTTTTCAGGTTTGGATCTTAGGTTTAACGTATTGACTGATGCTGGAGCAAAACACATGGCAACGTTCCTCCAGGTGCCAAAATTATATCTATCATTCAGCAACTTGTAATCTGTTTGGCTGTGATAACATTTATCTGTGGTAAATTGGAGACAAGAATGCATTAGTTTGGCAAAATTCCAGTAATTTTTGATTTATACATCCAAATCCATCCGACTAGAATATCAGGTTGTATTCTCTGGGGAGAGTTTTAGTTTCTGGTAGAAAAGTGTTTTGATATTTGGCTAGTTTCATGAAGAAAAAACAGTGGAATAAACTGTGGGGCTTCTAGGCTTACTGTTCAGCTCAACAAAGGAGGTAATGGTGGTGTTAAGTGTGCCAGGGCCTTTTTTTTCAGATCCTTTATCACCTCTGTTAGTCTTTTTGGAGGGCTAAACAGGAAACTTTTCTTAACCTTTCTTAAAGGCAGGAAACTGCCTTTTTGTCATTGTAAGCACTGGAATACAGATGGAAAACAGTGAATTGCCACTGTGTGCCTGTGTTCCTGGAGCTCAGGGAGTGCCATTAAGTTCACAAAATGCCTAAGGTCTGCATCTGAGCTCCACCACCTGCTCAGCACGCAGGTTCCTAGGTGTTTTCTGTAAGTCCCACGAGAACCTACACATCCCATGTTTTTCTGCCTTTCCCTTATCATCTAATGTCCTTTGGCATTCTTTACCTGAAATCAGAGTCTGCCTGAAAGGCAGCAAAGGACAGAGGTTTTAAGTACATATACGACACATCTTCTTTTTGAAAAAATGCAGGTGTGCTCTGGAAATAAAAGTCTCAATGTTTTGTGCTTTGTTTGTTCCTTAAGGAAAACTCCACTCTGAGGTATCTTAACTTGATGTTTAATGATATTGGCACAAGCGGAGCAGAGCTGATAGCCAGAGCCCTCCATGTGAGTATTCATATAATCATAGAATGGTTAGGATTGGAAGGGACCTTAAAGCTCATCCAGTTCCAACCCCCCTGCCATCAGCAGGGACACCTTCCACTAGACCAGGTTGCTCAAAGCCTCATCCAGCCTGGCCTTCAACACTTCCAGGGAGGAGCAGCCAGAGAGTATTTGTCTGGGAGATTTAGACAATGGCATCTAGTTTGATATTTTTGCTTTTGATGAACAGGACTAGCTGTCCTGCCAACATCAGAGCTGGCTGAAAGGGCCCTCTGTCTTCAGTCCATTCAGCATTTCACTGTATCACAAGGATTGCTTGTTTCCCCAAGGCAGACTTCAGAAATCAGATTTCACACAAGAGAAAGTTACACTGTGCTGCCATTAATAATTATCACAACTATCACAGGTGGGTTTTTCTGTGTGAAAGGATGTATAATGCCATCAGGTTTTTCCTTTTTTTTTTAATTGTATTAAATTTGCCTGTACCTTGATGTCAATATTTGTCTTGATTCAAGATATCTGAGATGTGTTTTCAAAACTTTGCCTTACAGCAGCAGCATAAAAACAAAGTTGTTATTTTTAATGTGGTTTCCCAAGGAAATGAGGCTTGTGTTTAAGATTTGTTGTGTTTGTGAAACGAGACTCACATGAGCTCTTTCTTCCTCCTTCAGAGTCTTTGAACTCTGAACTGATTGCAACTCAATTTGACAGGTCTCCAAATCGCTACGGTTGTACAACACTGGCCTTGCAAGTAACCCCCAAAGCTGTTTGTGCTGCCCCCTGACAGCGCTTGCAGGGTTTGCTGAGCAAGTGGCTGGCAGGACCACTTGGCTGGGTGGGCTCCTCTGCTGGGCAGGGCAGGGGGAGATCTGGGGGTGAAGGGGGTGAGTTACTGGGGGAGGGAGAGGGCAGGAGATGCTGTAGTGAGGTATTGCAGTGGGGAAAGGTGTACTGGGAACATGGGGAAGACATAAAAGCTGTATGAATCCAGGCTTCATAAGTTCTGCTGCTCACATAACTACTTGTTTTGTAATCACTTAATCAAACATAATCTCTGGTAATGAGTGATTATGGTGGTACTGAGGAATTAAAAATACAAAACTGCTTTGTATCAAATTTAGGGCTTTAACAGTGAATAGGTAATCCATATCCACTGAAATTCTGTGGAGGGTGAGGGGAAAGATGCTGAATTTTCTAGACCTCTGATCAGAACTCAGTGAAATCTCCAGCCCAGCAAAGACTTACACACTGGTTTGACCCTGTACCAAGTAGCCCCGCTGAAGGCAACTGGATTCACTGAGCTTTGACCAGTCATGTGATTTAAAAGACTATGAAAAATAAAGCAAATTATATTCTTTTTTAAAATAAGCTTACTAGATTTAAATCAGTTCTGGTATAATTTGCATTTCAGCTGCCTCTTTAGGCAGAAATACCTGCCTGGATTATTTTAATGAATGTGAAATTTGTAAGCTTGGGAGAAACAAAAGTTTTCAAATACTCGAGTTTTGCTTCCAGATTCTCGTGTGTTTGATTCCACTGAGGGGAGCCCGAGCCAACTGCTTACTCGGTGTTATCACTTAGACATGATTTTTCTGGAGGGATGTTTTGTCTTTGTGTGACAACCAGCAGGATTCACAGGAAAAAGGACAGTTGTTTTTCAGGCCACTTAAAAGGAATTGATTTTTAAAATTATTATTATTGTGTCTAGAGGAATGAAACTCTCCTGTATTTGAGAATGACTGGAAACAAAATAGGAAACAAAGGTGGAATGTTCTTTGCTTCAATGCTACAAATTAATTCAACCTTAGAGAAGCTGGATCTTGGAGATTGTGATATGGTGAGTAACTCAGTAAAATGCTCAGCAGTGACATGAGTCTTTCAAGGGTATTACAAAGGTCCTGCAGTGCTTAATTAGGGGAAAATGCCATTTGTTGTCATTGATTTTACATTTTGTGATAGCTGGAGGTAACACAGTATATTTGAGAAGTTGGTCCTTGTGTCTTGCCCTCCAGGAGAATGATCAAGCTAGAAGAGAAATTAAGATGGGCCACTCTCAGCCTTCCTGTTAAGGGTATTCATCTTTTCAGGAGATAATGAAGTGTACGTCAGGCAGAAGGAGCAGGTCGGACTGTAACCTAACAGCTGTGACTGTCACCTGGAGGCAGGGAGAGAGCTGGGGTCAGATGGAAGTTTTATTATATTTGTTTCCTGTAATTACAGAATTTGCTCCTAAACTACAAGGGGGAACACTTCCCAGAAACTCTGAAGAGTGTTATAAAAACATAAACAAGGAAAGTGTAGCCCATGTAGGATTTATTTGAAAGTATAATATGTTTATGCTTGGTAGGGAGTTGATAGAAAACTGATTTAAAATGAAATAGCTTTGCATGTAGACCAGCTTAATTGGAAAATAACATAAATATAAATTAGTGAGCAAACAAGAAGGAAATAAAAAATCTGAACTGGTCTGTATTCTAGACTCACTACTGTGTACCAGATTAATTCACATCTAGTATTAATTTACTTAGTGGATAAATGTTACCAAAGACTTTTACCAAGACCTTAGGGAACACACACAAGCTGATTTCATACATAAGGAAAACCAAAATACAGGATCAATTAAATGGACAAGTATCTTTGAGATGTATTATTCTTGCTTTTTATTTTCTGAGTTGCCAAATTTCCTGGTCATTTCTTAGTCTAATTCCACTGTTATTCCACAGGGAGTTGGCATTGGTATCAGAAAATACATTATGTGTCTGTAAGCACTTGCCTCCTGCACTTGTACATGGAGGCAAAAATAATTGTATTTCCAGTCTGAGCCCATTTGATGTTTTTGATCTTCTGACAATCAGCTCTAAGAAGTCATGGTAATTTGGTAGCTTGATCTATATGTTGGACAGAGTTCTCTAAACAGTTTATTTATTTTCATTTCCAGGCTACGCAGTGTCTAATAGCGATAGTAACAGCCCTGACTCAGAACAAATCAGTCAAAGCAATAAACCTCAATCGCCCTTTACTGTACAGCCAAGAGGTACGTAAGCAGACTGCAGTGTCAGTAAAGTCAGTACTGATGTGTTTATGGACAGCTGAACTACACAGCTCTCTGGGTTTCCTTACACAGTGAAGTAAATGGTTGCAGAAATACTCAGTTTCTCTTTCTGTGACAAGTTTTGTGCAGTCAGAGGCTGCTCCTGTTTAACCACAGGGTTAATTAAAAAATAATTAAAAAATCTTTCTTGGTAGATTTGTTAAGGAATTTGTTAAGGAATTTGTTAAGGAATTTGTTAAGGAATTTGTTAAGGAATTTGTTAAGGAATTTGTTAAGGAATTTGTTAAGGAATTTGTTAAGGAATTTGTTAAGGAATTTGTTAAGGAATTTGTTAAGGAATTTGTTAAGGAATATTTGTTAAGGAATTTGTTAAGGAATTTGTTGGGCAAATGGAGAGGGCTTGGCATTGGGGAACCAAGTAATCCTTGGGCTGTTACAGCATGGAGAGTTTTATGTGTCATTCAGCAAACTGAGGGAGAAATGCTGTTTAGCAGGAAACGGGAGGTAGAACAAACGACTGCTGTTTATCTGAGCAGTGTGATACGTGGGTGACTCTCAGAGCCCGCAGCCTAAAGAATAAAGGTAAACTTCAATGATATGCCGTATCCACTGGGCTGTGTGGATTTGTTGTGTCACTACGTGAACCATAATGAATGGAGCATGAATTTAACAACTGAATGAATCCCATCAATGTCTAAACCTATGGTGCATGTATCACAGAATCACAGAATGTCAGGGATTGGAAGGGACCTCAAAAGATCATCCAGTCCAATCCCCCTGCTGGAGCAGGAACCTAAATGAGATCACACAGGAAGGCATCCAGGTGGGCCTTGAATGTCTCCAGAGAAGGAGACTCCACACCCTCCCTGGGCAGCCTGTCCCAGGGCTCTGTCACCCTCACTGTAAAGAAGTTTCTTCTCAAGTTTAAGCAGAACCTCCTGTGTTCCAGCTCACACCCATTGCCCCTTGTCCTACCATTGGGCATCACTGAGAAGAGCCTGGCTCCATCCTCCTGACATTCGCCCTTAACATATTTATGACACCCAGCTCCCTCAGCCTTTCCTCATCAGGGAGATGCTCCACTCCCTTCATCATCTTGGTGGCTCTGTGCTGGACTCTCTCCAGCAGTTCCCTGTCCTTCTTGAACTGTGGGGCCCAGAACTGGACACAATATTCCAGATGTGGCCTCACCAGGGCAGAGTAGAGGGGGAGGAGAAATCAGCTGAAACAAAGACACAAACCCTCCGGGACAATCGAACACCAAAAGAGAATCTGCAAGGCAGTGTTAGCTGGTGTGTGCAGGCGCACAGAGCTGCGGGGCTTTCACTCACAGACACGCAGCTTCTGAGCATCACTGGTTGTGGTGGTGGTGGTGGTTTCACCAGGCTGGCAGCAGTTGTCAGATATCTGTCTGCAGTAGGTGCAGTATTTTCCTGATGGCAGGATAACAAAATGAAACTGTCCCAAAGGCCAGATCTTCCTAAATCCCCAAAGGTGAATTTAACAGTTTAAACAGATTTCAGTCATTCCTCTTCTACTGAGACAGGGCTTGGTCTGCCTAAACCCAGTGTTAGAAGTCAATTTAAACCATTGCTATGGAAAATACAGGCCACTAAGTGGCCCGTGTCTGCGGGAGACTCTCTTTGCCATTGTTCCCACCTTCAACTCTGTCATTTTCTGAGGCCTCTGGGTTGTCACCTTATTTTTGACTCTCTGTATTCACTCAGTTATTTTCTTAACTAAATGTGACAACTTCAAAATGAACTTACTGTGTGTTACAGTGACAGGACATAATTTTTCCCATAGCAATCCTGTTTCTTTTTATGAAATAATGAATAGCATCATGACAAAATACTTTTAATGTTAGTGAAGACTGACTCAAACATTCATTTTTTTTAAGAGCAATGACTGGGAAGAAAACTGATTAGAAATAATAATTCAAACATTAATGCTTTTGATATTTGCAGGGATATATAGAGTACTGTAAATCTGCAAATAGCTTTTTGGTATTTTTAATTTTATGTCTTTATTATTTGCAGTGCAATCATAATATATAATTCCCTGGCTATTTTTAATACAATATACAAAAAAAAGACACTATTGATGACCAAATCTTGCTAAAAGGGAGTTGTGCATCTCCCTTTTACTGAAGCAAGACCTTATCTTATCCTAAACTACAGCATGATAAAACTGAGTGTATGTTTTTAGGAAGACACCACGGTTCACGTAGCTCTGATGCTGAAAAATAACTTTTCTCTTGTGGAACTACACCTGTGCAAACATGAAATGAAAAACTTTGGTGTAGAGCGACTGTGTGAGGCATTGTATGAAAACTCCAGCCTGAAGTACCTTGATCTTAGCTGGTAAGAGTTATTCTGTGACCTACCCCTCACGTTAGATATTTATTTTCTTAGCAGCCTTTTTTAAAAAAAAAAGTGTGCATCTCTTTTTCAGTAATAAAATAAGCCGTGATGGAGTGAAATTTTTGGGAGAACTCCTAAAACGGAACCAGACTCTGGAAATCCTAGATCTTGGTGCAAACCGAGCAGAAGACGATGGAGCCATCTACCTGAGCGAAGCCTTGGCTCTGCACAACAGGACTCTTCGGGCGTTAGTATTTGTGTAACTGCCCCAGACACTGCAGGTGTTACAACTCGGAGTGTAACAAGCTCAGATTTTGCAGTGGCTGAACTGATATCTAAGCCACGTGCTTTAATGTTACTGATCCAAATCAAAAAGTCAGAAATTTCCAAACTTTTTAGTCCAGTTTTCTTTCTCAGGAAGAAAAAAAAAAATTAAAACTAATTTAAAAAAGACAGATTGGGTGGGATTGCCTGGGCACTTCCTGCTACTAATTTAAAAAAGACAGATTGGGTGGGATTCCTTTGCCTGAGCATGGGCACCTCCTGCCGTGTGAGGTGCCCCAAGACCTGTGAGACATCCTAGGGTGCTGGCTACAGGGAACTTAATTCAGTTTTACCCAAACACAGGCTCCCTGTAGCTTCACATGAGTTAAAGGAGTAACACCCCAGGCCAAGACATTCCTTCGGTCCCATGTGCTAATGCCTCGTGTTCACCTTCCCACACTGCCAGGTCTACACATAACTCATTTAATCCCCTTCTCCTTGTACTTCCTTTTTATTTTCATCTTGTATCCATGGCTGTGTGGCCTGACATACGCTTGTTCTTCTGTTTCAGGGTTTGTGGGGGTTGATGCTTAAATCAATTTTGTAGTGGTTCATCTTATACGTGATTCACAGCTTTTGCCCTCATTCTAGAGGGGTGTGGGGTGTGGGAAGGCAATTAGATCTTGTTAGTGCTTTTTGCATCTTTAAAGTGCAGGTCTCTGTGGCCCACAAACGAAAACAAACCAAGAGCTGTAGGTATTGAGAATTTTCAGATAATCAGATTCCACGTGAGGATAAGGCACTGTAGTTGTTGATTCTGATCTTCAATCCTCTGTTTAAGTTAGCTTCTGGGTGAATCTGCAAGTGCTGTAATCTCTCTCTAAAATCAGGGTGTATTTTGTAGCCTGCATTAAACCCTGCGCCGGCAGGATGTAAAAGCTGATCAAAGGTGTTACCTGAAGCCATTATTTTTAAGTAGCAGACTGAGGAGGTGGCAGCTGCTAGGTGCCTCTGAAAGCCTTCCAGGTTCACTAATATAAAAATAACTGCCACTCTACAAAGATCAAAGCTTAGCCTGGGTAAGTGCCAAAGCTTGGGCTTCAAAGCAGACTTAGAGATGAGACCTGGCCACCACCACGCAGGAAAGTCACTGAAGAGCTCAAGAGTGAACAACCTGGCTGCATGATACATGGAAATGCCTTGAGAAATACAAGAAATAGAAGTATTCCAAACTGCCTTTAGCAACCTAAAAAAGATTTTTATAATAAGGCTGGCCTTGATATAAATAATTACATTATTAATAACAAATATAACTTTGCAATATACAGATATGATATATAATAATATATAATGATAAAATATAAAATAAGAATAAATCATAATTAAACTCTTAGTTTTAACTGAGATGTGAATTCTGTGGTTTGGCACACATTAGTGTAACTATTCTCTCTGTTTATTAGGCTGTCAGTAGTAAGCAACAATATAAGTGGCAAAGGACTTGTAGCTCTTTCAGATGCAATGAAAACAAACATGGAACTTTCCTATATTTACATCTGGGGAAACAAATTTGATGAAGCCACCTGTATGGTAAGTGTTTGCTCCTGAACTCTTCTAAGAGGGTTGGGGTTTGTTTGATCTAATTTGTTTTTACAGTTATTAGGAAGACTACAGCAATCTGTGAACAAGACACTTGATTTACTCTGTGGTTTTGGGTTGTTTTTTATGAAAAAAATAATTATATAGTGGTGCTGTAATGAGACTCACTGGACATCAGCATTCTGAAATCATCCCTTGCCTATGGTGTGTTATCTTCTAGAGCCTTCACTGCAGTCACAGTGGAATATGATACATCAGGTTCTTGTTCTTATTCATTTCAGGCATTCTCAGAATTAATTCAGACAGGTCGCTTGAAACCTAATTGTACAGACGTGGAACCGTATGAAGTGGATGGGCACGTTCACCTTGCAGAGCTCTCCCATGGCCTCCGGAAGCATTACTACTGGACACCAAGTTATGGGGAGGTGACAAACAAAGATGCTAATGCCAGTCTGGCCATCGCAGCTGTTTCAGAACACTTGTGAGTGAGGCAGCAGCTTGATGCTCTCCATGTGCTTCAGCTTTTCCTGTCTGTCTAGTAAAAGAGATCATAGCAATATCAGACTTGCTGCATGTTGTTTCTTCAGTCTTTAGTCTATTAGTCTAGGAGGAATATAAAAACACTTCTAGTGGCATTAGAGATAAAATATTGAACTAGTGACCTTAAAATTTGTTGTTAAAAATGCCCGAGCTATTAAAAGCCTATTAATATGCAAATGCATTAATTTTGCTGCGGTTGTTTCTATTGCACGCTCTCTCCTTTGCCTTACCATGATTAGTTGGAGTTCCAGGGTTCCCAGGTGAATTTAATGTAATAACATGCTCAGAGGAAAACATTTTCACCACAGCATAGTGCACTAAGATGACACTAGGGATTCTCAGCAGTAACGGGGAGTAAAACAGTCACTGACCAGAGGCAGTTGAAGGGTCCAGGCTGCAGAAGTGCAGATGCATGAATTGACCTCCTAGCAACTGAACTCCTCTGCTCCATTTAAGGAGACTTGCTCAGATCAGGATTCTTATCAACTGCTTCTTATTTAAAAAAAGATGCAGGGGCTGGATCAGAGCAGCAGCCAAGCCTATGGATGGAGTATCATGACCACAGGGTCCTCTTCCACATGGCAGCTGCAGAGGAAGAGCTGTTGTTGCCCTTCCTGGGCTGTGGTCTCTGCAGTCAGGTTTCCATGTAGCAGGGAGAACCCACAGGGAATGATGTTGTGCCTCTGAAGCTGGAGTACAGCCAGGCAGATTGAACTGCCAAAAACTTACACCCAGGACTGCTGCTGGGCAGCAGCTTCGCATGACAGCAAAGCAGATATGCTGTAGGAAGCTGAGAGAGGTTTAGGTCACCACATTTGTTCCTACTGTGCTCTATATACCTTCTCCTTTTCCTTAGTAATGCCATGCTTTTATTCTTTATCCCAGTGACTTCTTTTTTAAACCAAGTTAAATGAACTTAAGCATTAAGCCACTATAATGCTGCAACTTTAAAGCTAGTGAATGTAGTTTACTGGCATATAAATGGTATTTTGATTAACTTGCAGCATGTACTTGTTTCTTGTACTACAGATAAAAACCACCACCAAACTTGGTTTCATTACTTCTTCCTGTCTCTTGAAAACTGTTTAAAAAGCTTTATATCATTATAGCCATGTGGCAACTCCTACACGTGAATAAGACAACATATGCATATAACGGTGGTTAAAAATTGGTTAAGGGTTTGGATACAGACTTCTGGGAAGTTTGTGAATCACTCAAGCTTGTTTCCTTTGTACACCCACTCTGCTTGTACCTGTAGCAGTGACTAGATCTATGCCTCTGAACAGAGGAAGTCACCAAACAGAACAGCAGAGACTTGCTCAAAGGTTTTCACTGGTGCAATCTGCTGCACGTGTAAATGTTAAAAATTTAGTATAGAATAAGGAACAGACTATCCATGATTGCATGTGCACGCAAGCAAAAGACCTACGAGATCAAAGTATGAGGAGAAAAAGGTAAAGTAATTTGAACAAAAATAGCCTACGAGATCAAAGTATGAGGAGAAAAAGGTAAGAAAGTAATTTGAACAAAAATAGCTAAGAAGCAGTGATGTAACTGCTGATGTTCTGAGTTTGTATGACAGTGGTAGTGTAGAAAGAGGGAGATGTATGGACACTCCTTACCTGAAATGACCAAAGTAATACTGACAGCTCTTGTTAAGTGTTGGGTTTGGGTTGTTTTCTTTTTTCCCTCTCCCCTAAACACAAATTAGTCAGGCTCTGTTGGTCCAAAAAGCATAGGAGGCAAGCCCATGGAGCAGGTCTGTTTGTTCTACTACACACAAGTTGACATGAAGGTCTCTCTCGGCCCTCTGAACCTTCTTACTTGCTAGAGACAGTGTTTAAGACCTGATCAAGTTTTTTTTTTTCACCCTCCAGACCAGGAGACCAGAAATGATCTATCTCTGTGGTCTGCATAGGGATATCTTAACCTGCAGTCATCTTGTTAAGCACAAAGTCCACAGGTCGCACTGTAAGAACACTATTCTAGAGAGGAGCTTATATTTTAACTACTGATGAACAGGAAGATCAGAGCAATGAGAACAAAAGCTGAGGATACACTGAACATGACTGTTTGAGAAGAATCTGTATGCTATGAAAATTTGTAAGTCTTATCTAATTTAAAAAATTAGATAAGCCTGTATTATCAAAGTTGGTATACTTCTCTGAAGCATTGCAGGTTATACTCTGGGGTACTCTCAGTACTGAGACATCAATTACAGACTTTCTTGCCAGAAAGACCACTACAAGATTCAGATCCAGGTATATTTTTTCCATACAGCTTTCTTTCCTTTGTCCTAAATACGATGTTCAGACTAATTTTATTGCCCAAATTAAATCTTAATTTATTTATGTGAATGACACTTGTTCATCTGCTGTAGTAACAGGGAACCAAATCTACCCAGTCAGTCCCAACTCTACCAACAGCAGTATTTTATTTTTAGTAGATGTGGTAAGATGGCAACAATATCACACACAAAATATCACAGGATAAATGGCATCTACTTTCAGAATAGCTAGTGGATGTTTCTGAAATATTTGTTCTCTAGTTGAACCCTTGTTTAACAGCAAGATGCTCGGCCCATAAAAGTTCTATGCATTATTGACATTATCCCTAAAACTAGCTCCATGTGTTCTATTTACTTTGATATTCCTTTGTAAGAAAGGGCTGTGGAGTAATTCCTACTGAATTTTGTATAAACAGCTTCCTGCAAACTAAAATCATTTGTGCAAACCCTGCATTGCTGAAAAGAAGCCTGTGACAGAACCATTTATTGCTTTCCTGCCTCTGAAAACCAAACCTTGAAATTCTTAAGGTTGTGTTCTTTGGAATGAGAGAATTTACACAGGCTCTAAATTTTTGCCATAGTCTTTTTAAGTTATTCTAGTAACTAAAGGAAGCATAATCCTGCTCTGAAAACCATTGTTTCAGCTTCCAGAACTTGCAGGACCTTGCTGAAAGGCAGGAATTTTGCCTCAATTTAAAAGGAAGGAAAATGACTGATCCAGCAGGTCAGTGGTACAACGTGGGTCTCCTAAGAACTACTCTGTGCTCTAGCTACCATCCTAACTTCTCTGAAATTCAGCAATTTAGGAAATATAAATCAATACAAATCCTGATAAAGAAATTAGCTGAATATCTGCTTTAGTGTAAGAAGTACATTTTCAAAGCGTTCTGTAAGAAAACAATAAAACCCCAAAACAAACACCCCCCTCCCAAAACAAGTGGAAAAACATTAACCCAAGAGTCATTATACTAGACTGTATTTAGAATAAAATTGTTTAATTCAGTTTGAACAGACCCAGAATATCTTTTATGAGAAAAATCAGGCGTGTTTACTGCTGAGCAGAAAAAGCAGCAATCCCTGCTGTGTGAGTTCGCTGCACCCAGGGCAGCACACTACCGTGTGTCCTTCTGCCAGGGTGCTCGTGTTGGATGCCTTCCCTCCTCCTTTTGTTGCTGCCCATCACAGTTATAAACAGAAGACACAAGGTGAGGGAAAATTACAAAACAAGTTTATTAAAGTCTAACATAAACCACTTCAGGCTAAATATGTACAAATCCCTCCCTTCTCAGGGGATTATAAAATTGAGAGTTGAGGTATATACAAGTAACAGAGGAAAAAAATTGTATATACATGAAAGATAGTTTAAAAATAATTTAACCAAAAAAAATCAGTTATTAGTCCTGATCTGAACTTAATTCTGCAAGGCTTATCGATGGCCTCTCCAAGGTCACAGCCCTGAAATCCTTAACACAGGACTTGTCCCTACTTGAAAAGTTTTTTGAAACATGATTTCAGAAGAGTTGTCACGCTCTGTGCCCACAGCCAGGCCCACATTTGGATGTAAGTGTCATACAAAGCTTTTCTCACCTAAATATTTCCAAACAGCCCATTCAGAAATTTCTAGTTGCAGAATAACCAATTCAGGCAAAACTTGCACCGACTTCAGTGCAAAATTGACTGAAATGGTACAGAAACAACCATGTGACAAATCATGTTGTTTTCTCTAAATTACTGTTAATGGAACTATTAAAATTCTCTCTTTCATTTTGCAGGTAGGTCTCAAGAAGGAGATGTCTGCTTAAAAATATTCCATGCTTTTCCACATGAATCCCTTACAGAAATTATCAATACTGTCATAAACCTTGTAGCTCCAAAATGAACTCAGAATCCTTAAGCCGAGGAATTCCATGTGCAGCTGATTTCCATGCATCTATTGGCAAAAGGTACAGTGTAGCACCTAGCCTGAACACACCTAAATATTTTTATATATATATA
>NW_010307522.1:18818-29022 GCF_000700745.2 Antrostomus carolinensis | reverse complement strand
TGATTCTGTGATATATATATATATATATATTTTAACCTCAAGCCTGTTACTGCATTTCTACTTCTTCCAATCCAGTGGGTTTTAAGCCTTGGGATATGGTTACAATTAAGGTCCTTTCCTTGCACAGCCTTTTAGCTCCCCTGGGGCAGAGTCCCTCTGCCAAAGGCATTTGAACCGTGTTGGTTTCTGCAGCTGGTGGCACCGTGAGCTTTTCAGTCTGTGCTTGTCCTGAAGAAACCAAGCTAAGGCGGATCAGGCTGACCATCTGTCTTCTCACCTCCCTCTCCTCTACCCCCAGGAGTATCCTGATCACTTCCAGGCATCTGGTAGAGGAGAAAGAGATCTTACATTGGAGAACTTGGTGCAATTAAGTATAGGAGTAAGTTCCTGAGGCTTGTCTTCCCAGGAAGGTGGTGTTATGGGATTGATCCTTATTAGACATCCAGGAATTCACATGAGCTGCCCTTGAAGATGGGACATTTTTTTTTGACCAAGTTCTCATTTTATTAGATAGCAGAGACACTCACCCTTGGAAAGGCAACTCCTTTGTTCTGCTTCTCACAGACATCCTTGTTAGCAGAGGGGCTGCCCATGGGTGGTCTGTGCACATCAGTCTGTCCCCTTCATGGGTGGCTTTCTGGGACTTGCCCAAGGGTATCTGGAGGACAGGCTCAGTTCCCCTTCAGCCTCCCATTTTTTTTTTAACATCTCCTTGTGGAACCACACTTGGAAAGGCAGCACCAATGAGTTTTCCAAGCTCCTGGGCACTGATTTTGGCACCTCAGTGGGCTGGGCCTGATCACAAGCAGCACCGTTGGGTTTTGTGCCAGAACTTGCCCTGTAAATTCACTTGTCAGATGGGCTGAGTGATCTTTCTTTGGTTTTTTTTTAATTTAACCCAGGTCTTCTTACTCTTCCCACCTTTTGATCCCACTGCTGTGCTATTAGACAAAGGGTTAAAAGAGTTTGGGGGGGAGGGAGGGTGAGGGGGTGGAGACGAGGTATTTTAGATGCTCATTACTCACTGCCAGCTTTCCCCAAAATCATATTAATTTCACACTGTCACGCAGGAGCGCGCTGTCTCTCTCGTCAGCATCCAGGATGACGAGGATGGGGGGAGCACAGGTCCCCCCCCTCCACACCACGGCTGTGATTTGGAAAGCTCATTGGTAGCCTTTTTCCTTGCTGCAGTACCCACCCAGTGGGACCAGGCTCACCTTGCTGGGGGAACTGGGGGTGCTTTGCCACGCGCTCCCTCCTGATGATCATTTTCCAACCCGCTGCTTGTGCAAAAACCCCATGAAATTAGGTCTGCTGCAGTGGGGGACATCTCAGGGAGGGAGGGAGGGGAGCTGCCAACCTGCCCTGCCCTGCCCTGCCTGTGGGCAGCAAGGATGCTTAAAAGTTGGTCTTTAACCAGTTGCCTCCCTTTCCTTTCTTAACACAAGCCAGCACAGCCGGGCTCTGCCTGCAGAGATGATTCCCCAGCTGCCGTTGCCTCCTCTCTCTCATTTCTCCCCCTTCTCGGGTGTTTGCTCACCGTGTCTGCCAGAGCTGTCACCTCTGCAGGGACTTCTTGCTGTCACACGAGGTAGGGTTGGGACTCTGACAGCTCCCACGCAGGCTCACTGCTCCAGAGCCTGTCCCAGCTGGCAGCTCGCTCCCCCCGTAAGGTTCTCCGGTGGCAGAGATTCTGCTCTGTCCCCAGCAATTTTTGTTATTCTCATCCCTAGAAGGTGTCTCAGCTTTTTTCCACGTCTGCTCTTGGGGGTTTTTATTTTAATGGCTTGGGGCTGAAAGCATTATCTCCTCCCCTTTTCTCTGATCGTGTCCCCTATGGCCACACTTCTTGCAGCGCTTGGCAAAATGCATCAGCTCCAGGCTGCCTGTGTTTGCAGAGCAGAGAAGGAAACGGCGCCTGAGGAGGCACAGCTCTCTCCTCGCAGCAGAGTGCTGGTGGCCCATCCTATTTCTGACTGAAAAGCTTTCTAATAAACCTTGGGAAGTGAGTTACCTGCTTGTGCAGGAAGAGGAGTGCCATGAGCTCCAAAGAACCTGTGACTTTCCTACCCACAGAGTCTTGGACCCTTGGGAGTGGAGGATGAGAGTGGTAAATCCTGTGCCAGCAGCAGCACCACCACCAGCCTCTGGTACCCACAGCTGAGTGCTGGGTGTTATCAATGCTTATTAAATATTAGGGAATCCATGAATCCAGGCATTGCTCCATTTCTTTAATCAACTCTGCTCCTGCTTTCCTGGCTCTGATTCCATTCTGAGGTCCTCTCTTCCTCAAAAAGGCCATCCTCTGATGTGTGAACTGAAAACAAGCTCCTCCTGCATAGCCACATCCCTTGGGGACGTTGGCATCTCCATGGTGCAGTGTGTTCCTCCACCTTTGCACTGACCTTAGGAACAGCAAGTGCTGGCAGGAAAGCTCTTGGAACCTCCTTTTGCACCCAGGAGCTGGCTGTTGTCTGCCACGTCATATGTGACCAGCCTGTGGTGGTGCTTCTTAGCATCAGCTTTTACTCTTTCCTGTGTTGGAGATCTTCCAGTTGAAGCAGAGCTGTTTCTTCTGGGGGGTATGTGGGATGTGGTGGCTGTTCAGAGGCAGATGGGTGATGGTGGAAGATGGTTTCCTGAGTCCTGTTGCTTGACATCAGTGCAAGAATCAGAGGAAAGCTCCTAACTTGGAAAGTGCCTCAATTCAAGTAAAGCTTCTCTTCTTGGGGAGTCATTACCTGCTCCTATCTCATTTAATCCTTCAACTCCAATATGAGGATGACAGCTTGCGTACCAGCTTGGAGAGCTGGACCTATCTGGTTTGCCTCTAAAAATTAGGATCTTCTGCTGAAAGCCCCAGCCTGGAAGCTTTGCAACATGGAGAAATGAGATCCCTGCTCTGCTTCCAGCTCCTTGCAAGCCAGATGTCCCTGTCCAGGCAGCTAGTGGTCAAAAGCTGTTGGAAATGCCCCTTCAGGGAGGGCAAACTGGCCGGTTTGGATCCCAGTTGGCCCTGGCAGGTTATTTTTAGGTGTCACTGCCTCGTTTTTTTTTCCTCCTGGCATCTGTGTGTGTATTTCAGCTCATTCAGGTCAGCTGGTGCAGGCATTGCCAGCAGATGGAGAAGAACGTGGTTTCTCTTCCTCTTCTGTAGCACCTTGTTTCTACCTCATGTTCACCTTCTTGGCAAGCCTGTGGCTGCCACGCTGCATTGACGGCATCTGTCAGCAAGGAGCAAGCGTCTGCTCTTACCTGCAACTGATTGTGAACACCCAGGGCATTGAGATGAGCCTTCCTGAAGGTTTTTGGGGGAAAAAGGATGGGGAGAACTTCTAGCCCACCATACAGATGTCTCTCAGAGTTTGGCTCTGTCTTGGAGCTGTCCTGCCCAGTTCTGCTCTCTTTTGCATTTCTTTTTCTGGTTCCCACCAGGGAGCAGAGCTGTGTGTCACCCAGGCTGTGTGCTTTGGTTGGGTGCCTTAATTTATTTTATTGAAGAGGCTTTAAGCTGGGAGGGGGTGGGCAGGGCTGGGGCAGGGGGATGAAGCAGAGACTTGGCCTCGACAAAGTCTGTTTATTAAATTATCAAGGTTGCATTGGCAGGTTCATGGCTGCTGGTGTTTGTGTGTTGATACAGCGAGATGCTGAGTGAGGACAGTGCTGGGAGGCATGTCCCCACCTCTGGGACATCTCCAGCCCGTGAGGAAGTGGGTGGTGGCTCACTCCCTGCCTTGCCGAGGTCCGTCCCCATGGGGAGGATCTGTCTCTGCTGCAGTGGTGGGAGATGGGTTCCTCACCCCAGGGCAGCACACATCAGCGTGGGCTTTGGCTTCCCTACGTGTGGACACACACACTCCTGCTTGTTCAGTTCGTAGAATCCCAGACTGGTTTGGTTTGGAAGGGACCTTAAAGATCATCCAGTTCCAACCCCCCTGCCATCAGCAGGGACACCTTCCACTAGACCAGGTTGCTCAAAGCCTCATCCAACCTGGCCGAGAACACTTCCAGGGAGGAGCAGCCACAGCTTCTCTGGGCAACCTGGGACACTGTCTCACCACCTTCACACCAAAGAATTTCTTCCTCACATCTCATCTCCATCTCCCCTCTGCCAGTTTAAAGCCATTTCCCCTTGTTGTGTCATTAACTGCCCTTATGAAAAGTCCTTCCCCAGCTTTCTTGTAGCCCCTTCAGGTACTGGGAGGCCACTATAAGATCTCCCTGGAGCCTTCTCCAGGCTGAACAGCCCCAACTCTCTCAGCCTGTCCTCACAGCAGAACTGCTCCAGCCCTCGCATCATCCTGGTGGCCTCCTCTGGACTCGTTCTAACAGGTCCATCCATGTCTGTCTTGTACTGGGGGCTCCAGGACTGGACACAGTTCTCCAGGTGGGGCCTTAGGACCAGTTCAATCGCACTGTTACAGCGATGCAGCCCTGCTGCTCATATAATGCTTTTCCATGCTGAGATATAAATAAGGAAACAAATTTAAAAACCAAAACAAACTCCAAACCCAACACGCAGTAACTTCCACTGCAGTTCTCTTCGCTCAGAAAGTCCCACAGTCATGGATCAGCTGGAGTTGTTGACTTGCACCCTGGGTTCTACTCCTCTTTGTGGTGTTGCAAATCTCTCTCCTCTTCATCCAGACACTGCAAGGGTGGAGAGTGACAAACTTTCTGCAGAAATAGACTAGAAACATCATTGTTGAATCCCATGATGGCTCAGATGATGCTTGCACCATGCAGTCACTCCCTGTCCTCTTGTCTTCCAAGAGTTTTCCAGGTGACCTATAAAGGTGTGTCCCACTGCATGAAGTAGCCTTTGAGCTTTAGCAGCTGTTGTAGTTGTTGCAGGTTGGGAACGGGTGACCAAAGGAGAGGAGAACAGGAAGAGAGCAACCATCATCGCTTGGGTAACAGCAGCACCTCCAGTTTTGAGGATGTGGTGGGCTAGTTGGACCATTATCAGAGTAAATAGGGTCTGGAAATACTCCTCCACTCACACTCCTTTGGCAGTGCAGTGACAAAATCGAACGGTTTGCTGGTGGCCATGTCTCTGGAGAGGCCAGTGCTGGTCAGGGGAGCGTGGTGGCTCCCAGCCTGTCTCACCAGCCTGTTTGCAGTGCTTTGTCTCGTTCTGATCCCTAGCAGACTTCAGCTGTGGTCCGGGTGGGCTCCTAGGAGACTCGCCTGCACTCAGGAGATCTCACCATCCTTATTGTATTGGAGTCACCAGAACAGAAGCACTTCACTTGAGCTCCCCCATTCTTAATGCATTTGCATGCATTTGATCTTCCCTACGTGTTTCTCTGTTCTCCTGATGAAAATAATTAATCTGGTTATTCTTCTAAGTCATCCTGCAGCTTTACAGGGACAAGACTTAAATAAGGATTCTCTTTAAAGCTGAGCTGTGTTAAAATAGCTCTCTGCCTATAAATATCTCATTGCTTCTATATTTATTCTCTTCAAGCTCAATGCAGGAGATTCTACAGTTGAATTTGAGAGGTTGGGGGGGGCGGGGGCTTGTTTTGGCTGTTGGTGTAGCTGGTATTTTAACAGCAAGGCTGCTTTCTCCCCTAGGTACCCCTTTGGGAGCCCATGAAGCATGGCTACATCTCCCTTCTGTGTTTCCTGCTTTTGCTGGTTGTACCAATTTCCTCTTGTCTTTGAAATGAGCTGACTCGTAAGAATACTCGAGGAGCAGAGCTTCCCAGGAGCCCTCCTGTGAACACTTATTTTTAGCATAACTTCTTTTTGACCAGAGCTGCACTCTGATCAGGATTTTCAAAAGAACCCAAGAGAGATAAATCCCCAAATCTCAGCACTGTTGGAGCTGCGGGTTCCTTTGAAATCTTGACCTGCTGGTGATTACTGTGGTGACTTGGTGGCTCCTAAGCCCTGGTCCTGCAAGGTGCTTGCGTGCGAGGAGAATTGTGGCTTAGGAGCGCGAGCTCTGCGAGAGGCTTTGCAAACCTCGGAGGTTCTCATTGAAGTCCATGCAACGATTGAGATTTCATGAGGTTTGGGATAGAAGGGTCAAGACTGTGGTGGTTTGTACATCTTGGTGAGAGCCACCGTGGGAGGGGGGTAGCAGAAGCTGTAGTTTGGCCCTGGCGTGGTCCTTGGAGGTGGGTGTGATGGGAGGCTGAGGAGGGCTGAAGAGAAATCCTCTTTCAGTTGTCCTGGTACAACTTTTCTTTACTATACTTGAATGTCTTTTCTCTCCCCTTCACCACAAAAAAATATATAAAATTATAGTAATATCAAGAAGAAAGCCACTGCTTAGGTGAAATCACAGAATTTGAGAGTGGCCAGAGCCCAGATGGAGCCTCGGTGGGGAGAGAGTGGGGGTGAGCCCTGCAGTGACCAGGGCTGGGAGCAGAGGTCTCTTGTGCAGGATGGCAAAAGAGGAGGGAAGCAGCAGGGTGGCCTAAATCATGGAATCATAGAATGGTTTGGGTTGGAAAGGCCCTAAAAGATCATCCAGTCCCAACCCCCCTGCCAGCAGCAGGGACACCTTCCACTAGACCAGGTTGCTCAAAGCCTCATCCAACCTGGCCGAGAACACTTCCAGGGAGGAGCAGCCACAGCTTCCTTGGGCAACCTGTTCCAGTGTCTGACCACCCTCACAGTGAAGATCTTCTTCCTAATATCTCATCTAAACCTCCCCTCTTTCAGTTTAATATAATATTAGAGTGGGATTTTCAGCTTCTCTGCTGGTTTTGAATGACCTCTTCAGTCACATGTGTCCAGCAGCAGTTATTTTTAAGTCCTCTGAGTCACCAGCTCACATTCTTTTGGGACCAGCAGATGATTTGGAACCCCCCCCCAGCTCCCTTACAGCGTTCAGTGCAAATCCAACAGTGCTGTTTAAACCTGGGGCTTTCCTAAAACTTATGGCATTCCCTGCACCTTCCCCTGTGCCTTGGGAATGAGCTGGGAAATTTTGAACATGGAGATGTGAAGTTTTGGAAGGAAATCTGTTTATACTTTAACTAAATAGTGAATTGTCAGTGTCTTTAAAGCATGAAAATAAATGTGGATAATACACAGGTATCTTCTCTGGGAGGTGTCAGCGTGCTCAGTGAGTCCTGGGTGGTTTTCTTTCCTCCCACCAACTCTAAAATAGATGTATAACAATAAGTAGATTAAAAAAAACCCTTCCCCACCCTATGTTAGACCTCGTGGCACACATTTCTCCATCAGTGAGGACCAGGAAATGAAAGCAGGATGGATGTGACTCTGCCCCACGGGGAGGCACAGGTGGGAAGGGATCTGTGGAAGAGCTGAGGTCTCACTTTGCAGTTGGACCAAGAAAAAAATGGGAACAAATGAGGAGATGACAGAGCCCATCCCTTTGGCTGAAAGGCATGTGGAGGCTGCTGGGTGGTTTTCTTCATGTTAGCATCTCCTGCTGCAGACACCCGAGGGCTGGCACTCATCATCCTCCCTCCCCTCCGCTCATCCTCACCTTTCTTTTTGCCGCGCTGCCCCGTTAAATTCAGGCTCAGGAGCCAGCTCAGTGGGGCTAAATTAGTGTGACAGTCGTACCATAGCAACTGTACCTGTCACCAGCTGCAAGCTGGGGAAGCTGGTGAAAAATAATCCTGGTTTGGAAGGAGTGAGGGGCCGAGGAGAGGCAAAAGGAAGCTGCAAGACAATGCAACGCCGCTTCCACCAGCGTGGCAAGTCCGTGCTGACCAGGGTCAAGAAAGGCTCCTTTTAACATCAGCCTTTAAAGCAAATCTTTGAAGGAACTGAATTTCTCCCACCACGTTAAACCTCGTAAAGTAGGATTAAACACAGCAAAATTAAGAAACCAAACCTGGTTGCACCTGTTTAAAAATGACTTAAGTGGAGGGATATTAACATTTTTTAAGACGTGCCGCTGTGCTGGTGATGGAGGATTTAAAAAATAATAATTACTGGTGTGTGTGGTGGGGTTTTTTTGTTGTGGTTTTTTTTTTTTGCTTTTTGCTGGGTTTTCAGAATTGGTTTCTTTCTGTTTAGCATGCAGCCTAATTGCGTAATTACATGATAGACTGGAGTAGAATTTAGTGTGTGTAATACCAGTTAGAAAGAAGAGCCCTAATTATGTATATCTTCTCAGGTAAATAATACATCAGGGGCATGGAGTGGCCTAATTACTGTTCTGAAAAACCTACCTAATGACTAATTTACTTGGAATTTCAGAAAGCTTTTGATAAGGTCCCTCCTAAGCAACTGTTAAGGATAATAAATCGAGAAAGGGGTAAAATGTTTTGCTACATTTTTTTTAAACAAACCATTTAATCGACAGGAAACAGTCACTGCCTTGGGGTCTTGGATCTTGAGGAGAGGGAAGGTCCCGTGGTTGCCTGTTGTTGGTCTGGGGCCAAAGCTGACGTGTTTCTGATCCTGCTTCATTGTGAGCTCCAAGGGAGGCTGCTGCTGACTGAGCTGGCCACAAAAAAATGGGACTTAATGTTAGCAGGAGTCTTGGACACCACATATCCCATCACCACAGCCCACAGAGCAACGTGCTTCTCATGCACCTTTCTCTGGCCCAGATTCTCCCATCAAAGAGAAATCCCTTGATGACTTCTCTTTCTTTGCAAGGCCAGATCACCCTTTTGCAGGACCTCCAGCTTTTCTGCTGCTTTTACCTTGGGCTTTTTGTTTTTTCTCTCATACCGAAGATGTTCACCTTGCACCATCTGTTTTTTTTTAAATCACGTGTCCTTCTGCCACCTTCATGGATTGATCAAAGCCTTGTATGTCTGTGTGAGCTTGGTAGACAGCAGCCATGGCTTTGCAGGGGGTGAGCTGGAAAAATGGGAGAGATGTGGCTTTGCAGAGTCACCCATATGAGGAAACTGAGGCTGAAAAGGAGCCTGGGGTCCCCGCTCTGCTCCCCGGCATCCCTGCCAGCTGCTGAGCTCCTTAGGCGTAGCTCAAGGGCTACAGCATCTCTTGGGGCTCATTCTTGCCTCATCTTTGGTCATCACTGACCCCTAGGTTGAAAATATCATTCCTGATTTTTGTGGATGTAGGACACTCTGATGAGAAACCTTGTTTCAAGGAGACCCCTGTCTCCTCGGGAAACTTGGGGTTTCTTTGAGACCTGGGAGTTTCTCCTCTTTGCTTCCCTGTGTTGGTTCCCTGCCCCATCAAACAGTTAGTTAAAGCTTCCAGGGAATGAGTTGCAGGTGTTTTGGGAGGAGTATGAAGCCATGTGCTGTCTGGGATGAGATCACAGCACCTTGGGAAGGTGGTTGTCTCTGGGAAGGATGCATGACCCTGTCCTGCTGTCACCCAGAGGTGCAGGAGGGATGAGTGGGAACCATCCTTATCCAGCTGAAAATGAAGGAGGTGGTTGAACACTGCTGATCCCATCAGCTTGAATAGCTCTGAAATCTTGTCAGGATGTGGAAGCAGCTGAGCTAGGAGAAGACAGCAGCACTTCTCCCAGAAGAACAGGAATTGCATAAAGCAGAACCCAGTTTTTCTGCGGCAGCAGATGAAGAGGCATCCAAACAAAGATGATGCTCCCGGGCAAAGAGGAGAGGAAGGTGGAAAAACTGATGATCCATGCAGTAAGGAACAAGGTGCAGATGCGGCTGTCCTCCTCTGAGGTACCGCTGGCTTTTTGGAGGGGTTTTAAGGGGATGTGATTAACCAGCAGGACTGTCCAGTGCAGGTGAGGAGCTGCTGTGGGAATGAAGGATCAGCTTCGCAGAGGGACCAGGGCAGGCAAGGATCTGCTTTTCCACATCGCTTCATCCATGCAGCTGTGAACTGGGGGTCCACCGGGACACCTGATCTGCTGCAAAGTCCCACCACCCATCATCTCTGAACACGAGCAGACAATGTGCGCTTGCAGCCCAGAGGCCAATAACCGTGTCCTGGGCTGCACCCAGAGCAGCGTGGGCAGCAGGTCGAGGGAGGGGATTCTGCCCCTCTGCTCTGCTCTTGTAAGGCCCCACCTGGGATACTGCGTCCAGTTCTGGAGCCCCCAACATAAGAAAGACCTGGAACAGCTAGAACAAGGCAAGAGGAGGCCACCAGGATGATGTGAGGGCTGGAGCAGCTCTGCTGTGAGGACAGGCTGAGAGAGCTGGGGATGTTCAGCCTGGAGAAGAGAAGGCTCCAGGGAGATCTTATAGTGGCCTCCCAGTACCTGAAGGGGCTACAAGAAAGCTGGGGAGGGACTTTTCATAAGGGC
>NW_010307522.1:0-18505 GCF_000700745.2 Antrostomus carolinensis | reverse complement strand
GCAGCTTGCACTGGGTTCAGCATGTCTGGAGGTTTCACTCCTGCCTTGCCCTCCTGTGCATTCATTTGTTAATTTTCAGAGGTTACCGAGGAGACGTTATTGATGATGATGATGATGATGATGATGGTAATAGGGGAGATAGGTGGCAGATTAATTCCTGAACTCTCTAACAGGATTTAAGCTAACAAGAGAGGAGGGCTTTTTTTCTTCCCTCTCTCTTTTTCCCTTCTTCCTTTCAGATATTTCCTGTGCTGGGGATAACAACACCAAGGAGTGTTAAATTGGCTCTGAATGTCCACCCCTGGCTGTCCACATTCTTGTAACGATTTCATTAGCTTGAATTATCCACGTTATTTTCTTGTAATGGGATTAGCTGTACTGGAGTCAGCTGAAGTCCTGGAGCGGGAGGCGGGAGGGACCTTCCGCTGCGTATTTCATTAACTCTCTCATGCAGGGGGTGGAACTGGCCACGGCTCAGCCCAGGGGCAAAACCATTTGCCAGGGTCCCACGTTCCTAAAGGAGGAAGAAAGAAAAAGGACTATTATTGTTATTCTCCCCCCCCCTCCAACCACTACCACCACCACTTTGCCCTGTAATCAGCAAATGGGCGCAGAGACTGGCGAGGGAGGTAATTTGACGGGGGAGGGAAGGTCCTATTTGGGGGTGAAGGGGGGAAAAGAAATAATAAAATGAAGACGACCATTGCAAAGCGATTGAGTGAATTTTGCTGGGCTGATGTGTGGCTGCAGCCTGCCTGCTGCTGGGGAAGAGCTTGAGCAGCAAGGGAATGGAAGGACTTCTTCTCATCTCCTGCTCAGAGCTGTGTCTGATGAGTGGTTACGCTGCCTGGTTCATTCACTTGAGCTCCATCCTAGAGCTGCCAGCAGTCACAAGAGGGGATTTAGGCAGCGTCAGGACTTGGGGGTGAGAAGGCAGCAAGAGGAGAGGAGGTGAGAGAGGAGGAGGGGGTAGCAATAGATGTTGACCCACGAGAAGGTTGATGACCTTGCTAGAGGTTTTCATGGCTGGCTTTCCAACGTGGTTATTGCCAGTTTGTTTTTCTTGAAGGGATATAAACCAGAGAGGGGTTTAGGACTGCCCCATGCAGTGGGACATCTGTACATGTCTGGACATACCTAAGGGTGGGGTTTTTGTTTGTTTTGCAAGAAGATCTGCTCTTCTGGCAATGGACAGCAGTTGGTCTTTCCAATCACGTGCATGGATTCATGGTATCAGTTGTGCTTTCCCCTGTAGAACTTGGCAACCAGAGAGTCCTTGATCAGCCTGTAGCTGAGGGTGCACTGAGATCAAGCAAGATGAACACATCTTTGTGTTTGGGTCTTGAAAATAATAGTCAAGGATAGACAGATCTTGGCCTGTTCCAAGGAGCTTGCAGTTAAAATGCTCCTATATGAGATGGAGAGGACATTTCCCAGCTGGAATATGGTTCAACCTCATGTGTAGGTACCTGTCCCATGAACGAGCATGTATGAAGAGCCATCATGGCTGCCTGGGGCAGCAGTGGGGCTGGGCTTAGACACCAGGGGCTGAGCGAGGTTGGGGAGAGACTTGGAAGCAGGGGACAGAAATTCAAACAAAACCTGATGGGAAAAGAGATGGTGCAGAAGATGGTGCTGGGACTCACGTGCCTGGAGATCCTGCAGTGGATTTGGGGCTGTAGCTGCAATAGGAGAGCAGTGATGGAAGGGGAGGGAGCTGCAGGGTGAGAACTGAGAGTTTCTGGAGACCAACCTTTACCCCCTCTGCCCTCCACTGCTTGGCTGTGTTGATTGAAAGATGCACAAGCACCTTCTAGTAAACAGGCAAAGCCAAGTGAGCAGCGTGTTGTCTACCGAGCCAGAGTGTGCTCTCTTTAATAGCAATATCATGTCCTATAATTAGCAGGCAAAGGACTTGCCTCCCAGCTGGCCTGTGCCAGAAGGATATAATTACAATCCCAAGGAGTGATGTTCCTCTGACCTGCAGCCAGTTTACAGTGTAGATCTTACAGCACGGAAGAAAAATCTACTTCCCTTCCCTCTGTTCAGTGAAGGGATGGCTGCAGCACTGCTGGAAGAGCTGCCAGAGCATCAGGAGAATGGCAATGCTGGATCCCTCATGGGTGGGAGCAAGGGAATGTTCCTTCTGGCATCTCTGAGAACCTCGTGTGTCTCTGCTGAGCTTGTGGCCGGTGATTTGTGGAGGAAAAGGTTGTGGCTGTCCGTGTTCTGCATCTCTGTGGATCGTTTCTCAGCCAGGATCAATAGAGGCTTTTTCCTGGTTTCCCCCCTCTGCCTTTGTAAATCTGGATCAGCATGAAACAAAGGTTCTCATTTAGGAAATTTCTTAGTCACAGCATTTATTCGGGGCTGTCAACCCTTCCAGCCAGCGGCGTGAAAACGTGCCAAGCCTGGGAGAGGGAGCGCAGGCGTGACGATGGATTTTGCCAGCCTGGCTGGCGAGCTGCCTGCGGCACGTGTGGGGAGTGCAGGCAGAGGCAGGCTGGGAGAGCCACGTCCTCCAGACCCACCCCAGACCTCTGCATGAGCTCTGTACTCCCCTCCAGACCCTGACCCCCACTCAGGATTTCAGAGAGCTGCCGTTCAGACACCGTTTTTCATGAATAGGTTGGGGAAGGAAGTCGGGAGGTGACAGAACAGCCGTGTGCATGGCAGGTCACTGGGGGCTTTGCAAACCCACCACCTCTGTGGCAAAGTTCTTGCTCTTCCCTTTTGTCCCCTTGCTCAAAACTCCCTATATTCACCATGAGCAGCTCCATGGGGAAGTTGTGTACATAAGACATTTCTTTTTTGCCACAGACCTTGGCTGTACTCATTACAGATGAAATCCCAACCCAGTACAGTGCCACCAAGAGCTGTGGGGTTGTCCTGCCAGAAATCCAGCCCTGGACCAGGCATGTGGGTCTAGCAGGGCCAGGATTCACCAGAAAGGATGTGAGAATCTTCTGCAAAGTTAAGCTGGTCTGACTGCAAACAAGTTGGTGTCTCCAGAAGAAAAGGGCTTTGCTCCCACAAACTGCCAGGTCCTTCATCACTCATGCTGTGGCTCAGCCCTGGCACAGGGGGAGACTTGGAGAAGACGTGGATGCCAGTGGGTAGGAATCCAGTGACTGCTCTGATTTCACACTCACACCAGCTCTGGGGATTTCCCTGTAAACCGCCGTGCCCGGGGCGAGGAGCCTGGCACGGTGCTGTGCTCTGCGCCGGCAGTTTGGGCTTTGGTGCCAGCGCTTTCTGATCTCCATCCAGTTTACCACAGAGGAGAGAGACTTCAGCTCCAAGAGGAACCCCCCACCCACGGGGTGAGTGCTGCCTGTTCACACTCTTGGTGCCCATCGGAGCTGTGTGCTGGAACACTGGATCTGAGCTGCTGGGAGCCCCCCCCTGCCTCCACATCCATCCCCACCCCTGGGGCAGTGTGTGTTTTAAAGCAGCTCAGTGGGATCTGACAGGTGAGATGCACTTTAGCAGCCTGTAGAAAAGTTACTTTCTTCCCTCCCATGTCACCTTGCTCAGGTTTTGCCTGGGGGATGAGCTGCATCCCTTTCCCTTCCACCATCTCCACTCCCGTGGCTTTGCCCGTGGCAGCTGTGGTGTGATCCATGTGCAGCCATCCCGGAGCTGTGGCGTTGATGGAGCCAGTGTGGGAGCAAATCACAGCAGCACCTGGATACTGGGAGCCCAGCACTGCAGGGGGTAATTGGGTTCCCTCTGCCTCTCTCCCCCCTCCAAATCCAGAGGAAATAATTGGAAAAGAGAGGTGTGAGTCTCTGCCTGGCGCTGGAGAGGAGAACATTAAAGGCCTGGGCTCTCCACTTCATTCGCAGCTCCCGGGATGGTAATTGCTGTGTTGTGGTTTCTAATTAGCGCCGCAGTGGGAGGGAAGGTGTTTTACTCCACAACTCCAATGGGGTCAACCCTGTCACTGCTGTGCCCCTCGGCTTTCCTCACCCCCCCTCTTTGCCTGCTCCCCCTTGGGAGCTGCGCTGAACCTTCCTCCAATGGAGCCATCTCTCTGGGAGCCCTTGGTGGGCACCACTGTTCTTCCTCCCACCAAAACTCTCCCCAGGGAGGTGCCCATCACCAGCCCTGGTCTGGATCGTGTCCCCACTGCCTCTGCATGTCTCCCAGAGTGGGTGGCTCAAGCCCCTCTGAGCTGGGGAGGAGGGATGAGCCAGCTTCTCCTGTCTCTGCCCAGGCTGATGTGGATGACCATGGCTTCCCCTTGGGAGCCCAACCCACTGTCCTGTCCCTGCTGGGCACCTCCTTGCCCATCCTGCATGTTGAGTCTTGGTGTTACAGGGAAACACGTAGTGTTTTAGTGCACAGAGCGGGTGTTGCCTGAGACCTCCTCCCTTTTAGCAAATATTCTGCTCATATTCCTTTAGCAAATATTCTTCTTCCCCCCAGGCAATGCCCATGGTGAGCGATAGGTTGGAGCAAGCATTCCCCTGCCCATGCCTGCCCACCTTTCCTAGCTAGATGGTCATCTCCTTGGAGCAGGAGCTCTCTTTTTACCTCTCCTTTAACCCAACTGGAGCATTTAAGATCCTACAGGGATGCTGCAAACCACCTGCAGAGCTCCTGAGACCCCCCATCACCCACACCAGACCTTCCTGCTGCTGGAAACCACACGGTGCTCCTGCTGCTCCCAGAGCCGAGCATCCCCAACGGCCAAGGCTGCTTCTTTGCCTCCACTTGGGTTTGTTTGTTTGTTTGCAGAGCACCAGCTCGAAGAGGGCAGGAGGGAGGGAAAACGCTGAGGAGGAGACGTGCGGATTCATTTTGAGGCTTCATAATGGTGCATTTACACACCACGTTGCTGAAGGAAATTGGGTAGATGAATGCCTGGTCATGCTGCCAGTGCACCAGGTTAACTCCCAGGATTTAGCTTATATCATTTCACGAGAGCGTTTATGGCCTTTAGTGTGTTTATTCCCAGGTGCTCTTTGGCACTGCTGCATCCCAGGCTCCTTTTGTGTATGCACGCCTGTGTGGAGATTTTCAAATAAAAGAACACGTCTTATTCAGACCTGGTCCACATTAAATATTTATTGCCTGCAGTTTGTGCATATGTGTTTGATAAATGGGCATAAGGGGAGGGGAGGAGAAAGGGGGAAGTAGGAGCTGGGATGCAGAGAAAGCAGCGGCTTTGTCCTGGAATTTCTCCAGGGGATGGTACTGGAGAGGGTTGTATGGTGACCGCTGCCTTTGGGTTTGTTCTCAGGATTTTTTTGGACAAGGTCCAGGCTGGTGGGATGGTTGGATGCTCTGGTGCTCAAGCGACAAGTTCTTTTTGTGGGGACAAGCGTGACAAGGTTTTCACTGGGTCATGGCCGAGCGTGGGTGCTGCCAACCCTACCCCACACCCTCCAGCTAAACAGGAACCCTCTTATCTCTGCCTTCCTGACTTTCCATCCCGTTGGCACTCAAAAACTTGTTGTAAATGCTTCAGGATTTTTGGGTTGTTATGCAGGACTTGAGTCAACTGAATTCACCTGTTTCCCTTTATATATTCAGCAAGTTTCAATAAAACCAGTTTATTCCAGCCCATGAAAGAGGCTGGGTGGCTGGCTGGCTGCAGAATGAGTGCAGGTACCCAAGTGAAGTGTCAGAGGGAGGAAATCCAGTCTTAAAAATGATCCTCAGCATCCGTGGAGCAGAGGGATGACACCTTTACCAACACAGTGCCTACAACAGGCTCTGGGGGATGGAGGAGTGATTCTAGAAAGAGAAGAGATCCCTGTGGGGTCGTGCTCTGGCTCATGCCCATATCCTGTGCACTTCAGTCCCTCTGCAGAGGAGCAGATAAATCTGTTCCAATGGTGTTTTGGAGCAGCTCTGCCTCCTGGTAACCTGGAGATGTTCTTTGCCCAGCCTGGACGAGGTGGGTTCCTGGTTTCTGCAGGTCTCCTAAAGGGAGGAGCAGCATAGCACTTATATTAAAGAAGTTTTTTGCTGTGTTAGGGTTTGCAGCTGGAAAGGATGACCCTGGAAATCCAAGCTGAGTTTTCAGCTGTTACTAAGTGCTTTGGACATGGGGTTACAGGGAAGCAAAGCACCCACAGGACACTGCTCACCTCAGTCCTCAGCACTGGCAAGCCTGCAGTGTGGGTCTGCAACTGGTTTGTGATAAAAGGAAGGTTCTTCCCTTGATCTCATGGTGTCTTTGCTTTTCCCTCTCTCATTCACAGCACCTTTGGAGAACTGAAAACCGTCCGGCTGCCCAAGAAAACAGCAGGAACAGGATCTCACCGAGGCTTTGGGTTTGTGGATTTCCTCACCAAGCAGGATGCCAAGGTGAGATGTAGTTCTCCCTCTCTGGCATTTTCCCAACCTGATCTCTGAACAGAAGGTGAGAAAGGGAGCCTGGAGGCTCTGTCCCACTGAGGCTTAGCCCAGATTTTGGGGCAAGCTGTTGCCATTCACCAGCAAAGCTGCACTGAGGCTAAAACTCCCATGTCAGTGACCACTGGAGGTTACAAGACAGAAACCTTTTCTAAGCTGTAATGGGCATAAATTTGCTGGAACTGATAAAATGGATAAGAATGGATAAAAATTCTTGTAATGTAGAAGGACAGAGGCTTATTTTTCAGGCTTCTCAGGAGCAAGGTGAGAAGGGATGGTTTTGACCCAACATTAACATATCAGGAAACCTGAGTACATGTCCCACTTCCACCACTGCCGTGGTTTTAGGGGAGTTTTGGATCTTGTGGCTGTTTAAATTGTTAAGCTGTAAGAAGCTAATGTTCATCCGTTCCCCTGTGTGTTTTGAGACCCCGTGTGAGCAGCTTTACCCTGGTGTTTTTCAGATGTGAGTGTAACAGAAGAGCAGTAGGGGTGAGTTAGTCAAAAAGGATGGGCAAGCAGAAAGAAAGGTCTGTGTCTGCTTCACCTTGCTGAACACAAGAACAAAGATCAAGTTTTATAATGCAGTCATTGTTTTAGTCTGAGGAGGGGACGTGGCTGTGCTGGGTTGGCCAAGGATGATGCTTTCTCAGGGTGGTCTGTGGTGGCTGTTTGACAGCACTATGGGAAATGTCAGCAGCAGGCAGATGTGTCTGGGAAACATCTTGCTCAGCACCAAGAACTGAGCTCCTGAAGCCTGCAGGTTGGAAGCACATTTTGCTTTAACTAAAAAATGCCAAACTCATTGTTCCAATATCTGGATATTTCTGCAATCTATATGCACTTGGTGATGCAAAATATTCCATAGCATTTGGAGCCGGGACAGATTGCTGTTCAAAATGCTCTAGTCTGTTATTTTTTTTTAAAGCTTTCCTATATATTTAAGTTCCATATTTGCAGAAGAAACAGGGGGGTTGTAGCCTGACTGATAGTATCAGTACTCTGCTCTTACCCTTTGCCAGAGGTTCAGGAGCAGGTTGGACCAGATATGGTCTCTCATGCATTTGACCCAACTGTGTGGGCAGTCCCAGCACCAGAGCAGTGTGGGTTTTGTCCCCACTGTTGGCTCCTGATGACTTGTGCAGTATCTGGAAGAGAAACAGTTGTGGGCACAAGCCAAGGGATGTCATTCATGAAGGGAAGGGAGCACACGGCTCCACTGACTCCCCGAGACTCCAGATTTTCAAGGCTGTGAGCAGAGATGAAGGAGAGAGCCAGCATAGCCTGTGTTTATGTTTTTAGACAGGATTCATTGATCCAGGATCACAAGGGACTATTAGATCATCCGTTCCAGTCTGACCTCCTGTATAGCACAGTACATAGAGTTTCTTTGTTAGTCCTGTATTGATCCTAATTCAAACTTCCTCCTGCTCAGCTTTCCTCCTCCCCATGGGAGCCAGCTCGCTGGGCAGTGTGGGGTGCAGTGAGTCCCCCCGGGAGCGTGGATCCCCTCCCTGCACTGTGAGCTGTGCCTGCAGCTCTGGGAAGCTTTGCTTTAACCTCTGCTTCACCCCAGTGTCATTCAGACTTTGTTCCTGGTTTTTGGATTAACCTTTTCCTGAGGAAACTTGAAGCATTTGATGGAAAGGTGCATACAGGGGACCTGGCTGGTTCTTTACTGCTGCTCAGCCGCCGGTTTGGGGGTGAATGAGACAGTACCCACTTTTCTGTTTGGTTTGGTTTCTGGAGGAAACAGGGCACAGGCTCAGTGTTTGCCTGCCAGCCCTCTTCAGCCCCTTGGGGACTTGGTGGCTGATTCCAGCTGTGTTGGACAAATAGAGATCTCAGCAGTTGGAAACCCATCTATCACTGGTGAGCACTGGCAGCCAGCTGGAGGGGAGAGAGCTGGGCTGTGGAGTGAGCGTGCGGAGAGCAAGATGCCCCGTGGAAGATTGCTCAGGGTGGGTTTTTCTTTTCCAGCACAGCAGCTCTTCTTATTATTTTTTTTCTTTTTTTTTCTTTTTTTTTTTTTTTCCCCTCCACCCTCATCTCTTTGAGGGATTTAATTGTCTCACAAGTGGCACATCAAGTACACTCCATTGGCCGTCTGGAAAAGGATGCGCTGTGTATTGATGAATAGGATCCTGAATATTGTAAACACGGACGTAATTGGCTTAGAGTTTATTGCTAAGTGAAATGAGAGAGGAGGGGAGTGGGCCTGGAGACCTCTGAGCTGAATAGCTGTGACTCTCAATGACGTTTTTTGCTCAGAGTGGTAATCTGGAAATCACTTCTCAACATCTTATAAAACATGATGTTTTAGTAATAGAATAGTTAGGGTGGCTTTGTTGGGCATTTAAAGCCTGTGACCTCCTGTGTTTGTCTTTTTCTCTGAGCAATCACCGCTGCTGTGGGAGTGCATGTGGAGATTTTTCAAAGCCAGGACAGAGATGTGGGGCTCCCTGTCCACATTCCTTGGTGCTGTGCCTGGCAAACCTGTCCACCCAGGCTGGGTTTCATCCCCTCAGCAGTTCCTGGTGCTCTGCCACCCACTTGAGGGGAGCCAGCCCTGACAAAAGGTGCTGGAGATATTGAAGAGTCCTGTAGTTGTAGTGCTGAGGGACATGGTTTAGTCAGGAACTTGTCAGTGTTGGGTTAAGGATTGGACTTGTTGTTCTTGGAGGGTTGGACTAGATTAGCTCCTGAGGTCCCTTCCAACCCCTACCATTCTGTGATTCTATGATCTTAAAGGGCTTTTCCAATCCAGGCAATTCTGTGTTTCTGTTGTGGGAGGGGTGAGTGCCTGAGCCACACTCATCAGGCAGTGCCTCGTCACGGGAGGTGACATCCAGACAGAGCACGAGACACTGCTGGTGGTGGCATCTTCTCCTTCAGAGATGAAGATACTCATCCTTCAGAGCCCCAGTCTCACACTTGGCTTTCCCACGGTGACATCTGCAGCCGGGGCTGTCTCTTGGGTTGTTTGATAGCTCCCAGGGTGATGGATGGACCTCGACTGGGAGCGTTACACCACCATCCGATGAAATTAGCAACCCTCTCTCTTCTACGTCGTGAGCATTTAACAGATCACAGCACGTAGACATGCGAAGCCAGGAAATGGGGAGGAACCCATGTCAAAGACAGCGACGGGAGGGGCAAAATAATATTCATAAAGAGGGTTTGTATGCTTGCTGCTGGAATTTGGGCCATGAGAAAGGCAACTTTGATCCCCAGGCAATAACAGATTAACTCCGGTTTAGGAAGCATTAACCATTTGACATGTTTCCTGACGTTCCCTGTGCAGAATTGTGGTGGGATTGTTTTCATTTTTGAACTATTAACTGGAAGCCAAGTTTCCACTTTTCTCCCCTGTCGATATAAAAATACATCTGGTCTCCAAATAGAAATTACCCATTCGGGAAAGACAGTCAACCTTTTAAAAATGCACATGCACAGAAGGAAAAATCCTTGTGTGCAGCTGGCATCGCAGAGAGCATCCTCAGTTGGGGCTGGTTCTTGTGAGAAAGGGACATTTATCAATCTCCTAATGTTGTTGACCCTTTGTCCCTCTAATGACTCCAGCCTGGAGGCTCTTTGACTTGAGTATTTAATAGGGCAAGGGGGAATCTATAGGCAGAGCAGCAGTGTCCTCCAAATTAATATGGTATTTAGGGATGGAGCTGTAGCACTTGGGAGTGATGGTGTCTGGTCTCTTGATCTCTGCCTTTCCAGCATCCCAGCACAGCAGGCTGTGCTCCAAGGCAGGGTCTGTCTTGTCCCAGCAGCCTGGGCTTCATGTGGGTTTATCAGCCACTCCTTCATTTTGAAATTCCCTTTCTGAATCCCACAAACATTTTTAAGCTGCTGTTCCAGCCTCTCCCTTTCCTCTCTCAGCTTTTCCCTGCTCTGTTTTCCTCTCCATCCACTGCCTGGGCTCTAGACCTGCCCAAGCTGTACTTAGAGGTAGTGACAGAGTCCTGCTGCACCGAGCCATGACATTAAGCTCCAACAAAACTCTACAAAATCATACTCAGGAGGGTTCAGAAATTACATTTTCAAGTTATACTTGCATCCTATTTTCTAAGGGAAGAAGGCCATAGGGTTTTCATGCAACCCCTAAAGCATTTGGAAAGCAGGAGACACCTGCGAGGAGGTTTGCCAGGGCTCTTCAGCTTTAGGTGTTACCTGGCAGTGGGTGTATTACCCAATCCAGCAGCTTTAATTAAATCCTTTTTCAACATTTAAGGATACCCAGCCGTGTATGGTGGAGGCTCCTGTTTTCTTAAAGGTGTAGGATGATGCAAAGCCATTGTAATTAGAGGTCTTTTGTGGTGAGTCTCTCTCTTGGATGAGCTGACACCTCTCTTTACCCCTAGATCAGATACAACTAAACAAACCTCTGGCCATTCAATGTTTTGATCTTCAAAGGAGGTGTCTGGGGAAGGCAGACACTCAGGTGGAGGGGCAATACCCTGAGAATAGCTCCTGCCTCCAGCCCCACTTGCTTTGAAATCCAGCCTGCTTGTCCTGGTTTCATATTTATCATGTAATTAAAATCTATTATTTCCCTACCTATCTTTCCATTTGGAACAGTAGAACTGGCAAATTTCCCCCTCTTGCTGGAAGATCTCCAGTAACGCAGATGTACGGGGATGGCATTTCTTCCCTTCAGCCCTTTGTCTTTTAAATCATTGGTGGGTTCTCTTTCTTTCCCCCTGAAAAAGTCTTAATTCCTCTCAGAACAACGAGGAGCTAAGTTGGGTTTTTTAGCTGGTTTCCAAAGGAAGTGACATTCAGGTGTTTTTCACCTGAAATACATGACTTCTCTTCTGCAGCTCCAGGAGCCCGGCTGGAAGATGGGGCCATGGGGTGCATGGATCCCAGCATGACCTTTTCCACCTGGGCTGGAGCAGCGATGGGCTGGGAGAGTCCCTGTGGTCTTACCCTCTGGCATCCCAAGCTTTGCTTCATCCTTGGTGCAAAACATCTCATTTTAGGAGATGTGTTCAGCTGGGAAGGGCCAGTATCACCAGGCTCCTGGCAGATGCGTCTCTCCCAGAGGGTTTCTTTCATGCAACGCAACTTGATGGCAGCATCTGCCTTGCTTCTTGCTCCATGACCTTTCCCAATGCTCCCTGCAAATCTAGAGGATGCCTCATCCCAGACTGGGCTCAGCAGCTGTGTGTGCCCAGTGAGGTGTGGAAACAATCCTGCAATGGGGAGGACGTGGCAGAGCAAGCTGCTTTGAGGATGAGAGCCCACTGAGCACCACACTTTGCACCATGATCATGGGCACGTTCAGCATGGTGTGAATGTGACCTGCTGCCAAGGACAGTGAGGTTACCAGGGCCATATAGAATCACAGACTCACAGACTGGTTTGGGTTGGAAGGGACCTTAAAGCTCATCCAGTCCCAACCCCCCTGCCAGCAGCAGGGACACCTTCCACTAGACCAGGTTGCTCAAAGCCTCATCCAGCCTGGCCGAGAACAATTCCAGGGAGGATCCCTGGAATGTATCCTACATTCCAACCTTCTTCTTCCTTGTGTTGCAGGAAGTGAGAAATTAAAAAGTAGAAATCAACAAATGAGAGCTGGTGATTAGAGCTGCAGTTGTTCACCAGGCTTTGGAAATGACTCTTTGTGCCAACCTAAACAGCCATCACAACTCCCTACTGCCACCTCCCCCCGAGTGTTTATTTAAACCAACACATTGCTCTGCTAATTGGATACCATTCCAAGTGAAAACAGGCTTTTAAAACAACAGCAGCAAATAAAAACAGCTGGAGCTGCACAAGCACCAGCCAGGCTTAGAGCCCTTCGGAGGGGAATGTGTCCCCAAAAAGGAGGAAGGCTGTCCTGCCAGGGTCATAGAATCATAGACTGGTTTGGGTTGGAAGGGACCTTAAAGCTTATCCAGTCCCAACCCCCCTGCCAGCAGCAGAGACACCTTCCACTAGACCAGGTTGCTCAAAGCCTCATCCAGCCTGGCCTTCAACACTTCCAGGGAGGAGCAGCCACAGCTTCTCTGGCCAACCTGTTCCAGTGTCTCACCACCCTCACAGTGAAGAATTTCTTCCTAATATCTCATCTAAACCTCCCCTCTTCCAGTTTAAACCCATTTCCCCTCGTTTTGTCATTAACTGCCCTTATGAAAAGTCCTTCAAAGGGTCAGCCCCCGGGAGCTGGGGACGGTGGGAAGGTGAGGAATCTCCGTGGTGCTACAGAGGAGGTGGAGCTGATGCTCCTCGTTTCTCTTTTGTTTTATACTGAATGTGAATTATATAAGTGAAAGGGAATCAGAAGGAAGGGAAAAAGCACGCTCCCAAGTGCTGGTCACTGGAAATGGAGGGGTTTTTTTGAGTTTTGGAACCCAGCAGGTCAGGCAGGGTCCTGGCTGTGAGGAGCAGTCATGGGCAGCCAGAGCCTCTGGCAGGACCAGCCCCTCTGCTCAGAGATGTGACATTCAGGGACAACCGTGATGGATCCAAATTGCCATTTGGCAAAGGGCTTGGAGGGGAGGTCAGGGCTTCTCCAGGACACCTTTAGTGCTGCTCTGGGAGCCTCAAGATGGGAGGACACATCCCTGTTGGGATGCATTTCGTGGTTCTATAGCTGCCACATTTGTTCCAGGGATGCGAGTTTGCAGAGTTTATAACCTGACTTCATCCAGCCTTAGCTGGGCTTTTGAAAAGAGCATTTTGGGCTCCTTTTCTCTACCACTGTGCCCAGCCATGTGTCACATTGCTGTGGAGCACCTTGTGGGCCCCTGAGGATGAAAATATTTGACCAATGTCTTTGTGTATTTGCATTATGGGCCTGATCCTGCTCAGTCCTGAAATAGTCTGTGGGAAATAAAGATGAAATCAACCTTCCCTGGATCAAATCACTGTTTCCTGAAAGCTTCTGCTAGTTACCTCCAGGCATAGAGAGCTGTCTGGGCTACTGTGCTGGCCAGCACGCTTGTATTCAACATCAGCAGGAGATTAAAGCTGTACAGATGATATTAAGTAGGATCTAACAATGAAGAAACCTCTGGATTTGTAGAAAATAAGAGAAAAGGACTTCTGCTTTGGCTTCTTGCTCTACTACATTTGCTACCATCATGGCCAACATCACCAAATGGGGTTGGTGAGAAGAAGGCAGCTTGTGCTTCTTCAAACTCATTGTCCCTGAGCAGGAAGCAGCTTCTCTACTCACATTTGAGCTGTCAGCAGAGAACAGGGCGGTTGGAGAGTCATGAGGTTGCTTTGCCCCTGCTAACCCCACACTGCTGCGCTGCCCAGGAGGACCCTGGTTTGCACCTGACCCACCTCATGCTGCCCTGCGTCTCAACAGCTTTTCCAGGCTGCAGCTTTCCTGGCTCAGGTGTGGTCCCAGGGTGATGCAAGGCTGCAGCCAACCTTGAGCTGCTCACTGTGCTGGATTTCAGGCTGCTCCCCAGCGAGCAGCAGCAGCAGCCTGCAGGAATGGCAATGGATATTTGCTCTGCTGCAAGTACAGAGAAGATAAATGATCAAGTCAAAGCCACTGATGGAGATGAATCCTGCCCCAGCAGAGCAAAGTGCTCCAAGTAGGATGTTCTCTAGTGGCCTTTTGAATTCAGGGCAGAGAGAGGGACATCTTTGCTTTTCCTCTTGTGAGCTTGTTTTTATTTTCTCCCTTATTATTATTATTATTATTATTATTACTATTATTATTATTTCCCTTTTCATTCTGCAGAAAGCATTCAACGCCCTGTGCCACAGCACACATTTGTACGGCCGGAGGCTGGTCCTGGAGTGGGCAGACACGGAGGAGACGGTGGAGGCCCTGAGACGGAAAACAGCAGATCATTTCCACGGTAACATAGCAGCATCCTTCTGCCCTGTCAATACAGCTCCAGCTGGCACCATCCCATCTGGCACACGCTGCTGGTCCACGCCAGCCCTTTCCCCACCGCTGCTGGCTCACTGGAGCTGGCAGGTAGATGCTAGAGCTTGAGGATGCAAGTGCAGGGGGAAGCAGGAGGCATCCAGGCCACTGCTTTGTCTGACAGCTCCCTGTGTGTGTGTGTGGGAGCTCATTAACTCTCTGTGTGCTGGCACTACCGGGACACCTCGATGTCACCTACCAGCTGTAATGTTTTTGCTCCGTCCTCCTGCACCCCAAGGTGCTGCATAGTTGGGGACAGGCTCTTGTGCATGCAGCACATGGATTAAAAAAGAACAAATAATTTGGCCATCGGTTGAGATGCAGAGAGGGGCTGTTTGGATCGGATTCCTGAGAATGACAGCTCCACAGATAACAGCACTGCAGGCTCCTATCGACAGCCATCGACAGGCACAAATGCATTGCTTGGCAAATATTTATGTAGGAAGGGCTCCCCTGGGCTGGGGGACTAAGCTGGAGATCAATGCTTTTCCTCCTGCATCCCCTTCCAGCCTCCAATCTTCATCACACACATACCCATCACCCAGGGGTTGGCATGAGCAGTTCTGGGGCTGCACATTGCAATCCCCAGCGATGGAAGAGCAGCAAACCTCACTTATTTAGTGACCCTGACCCAAGTGGGACCCAACCTCGTGTTTGTGAAATATTATGCACAACACTGGTTGTTACAGGCTGGGAAAGCAGCACTTTGGAGGTGGAAGGGCTGAGGGTGGATATGACCAGAGAGGTGTGGAGTGAAGGGAGATGTGCTGGAAGCCACGGGTTGATCTCCAATGTGGTGCCAAACAGGAGACCAAAAGGAGCACAGCAGTGTCTAGGTGGATGTGGTACCCTGGGTGTGGATGCCGGGGGCAGCAAGGAGGACAGGCACTACTGGGGATGGATGTGCCCACCCTGAACCCAGTGCTGGAGCAGGGACATATTGTGCTTAATCACAGTAATGTGGGTCTCCACCTGGGTGGAGAAGGCAGCAGGTGTGATGTTTCATGCACCTCATTTTATATTTGGGACCTCCTTTCTCCCTTTCTTACTCTAAGGGGAAAAAAATAGTCTTGGCTTTATGGTAGCTGCAGAATTGCAGCAGATGCTGGCTGCTGCCTCTGAGCTCTGTTGCTTCCCTGTTTCCCCCAGGCTCAGCTCGGTTCCCAATTTCTGTCTACATTTGCTCCAGCCCACTCGTGCAGGGTTTTCCTCACCAAAGTGAGAACGCTGGGAGGGCGACAGAAGAGGTTTTTCACATCCCAGGAGGGATCCAGCCTTGGAGCTGCAGTGGCTTCAGGGACTTGGCTGGAAAACAGGAGCAAGGTTCTCCCTCCCTGTCTTCTAGGGACTGAAAATGTGATTGAAAGCAACAGTCACTGCTGCTTTAAATCACAGAAATAACATCCAATAACTCCAGCCCTGGCCAGTGCACACGTGTGTCCTCTGCTGCAAACCTGCCAGTAGCTAATCCTGCCCTAGAGTGGGATCTGCCAGAAGTGGATCTCCTGTCTGGTCACACTGGTGGGCACTGGGAGCTGGCAGGCTGGAATGTCATGGGTGGGGTTTTATTTCTCCTCTCCTGATTTCGGGGTGTGCTTGCCATGGGGTTTCTGGCAGCAGAGCCCAGTGGTCCCAGGCAGGAGAGGGAGCTGCACCCTTGTCCCTGTTGCTGTGGGTGTGCAGAAAATGGAGATAAAGAGGGAAAAATGGCAGCTCCCACTCTGCCTTCACCCCCCTGGGGATGCTCCCTTGTGTTTCCTCCCTGGAGTAGCTGGAGGGTGATTTTCCCCACGTGGAGCCAGGGTGGAGAGGATCCAGAGCACACACAGCATTGCTGCCCTGCCTTGAACCCTCCCCACCCCTGCAGCCTTACCAAACAGCCGGGCTGAGACTGTCCATCTCACTTCACTAGTGATGCAGACTGGATTCTGTCAACCAGAAACCAATTTTTCCTACCAATCCCTATTTCCCTTCACTTTTCTTCTTTCCCAACAAGGTGCAGGAGCAGCTCAGAACATCCCTGTGCTGTTCATAGATGTCCCCATGAGGTTTCCTCTTCCACCTCAGTGTGGGTGACTTGTGAGGGTCTTCCCACAGCTTTTCAGGCTGTGGTGGTCAGGCCCCTCTTGTCCCTTATCTCCAGGTAGGATGGAACCAGGCTGGGAATGGGAGAGAAAAGATAATTTTGAGTCTTCAAGACTCAGGAAACAAGAGTCAAGACTGAGGTCCCTGGTGTCTTCAGCTGCTCTTTGCCACTAAAAGCCACTGCTGCTGTCCTCACCTTGCTCCCCAAGCCCAGCCCAGCCAGCAGCATCTGAGAAGCAGGACGTGGAGGCAGATGCCTTCAAAAGTTGCAGTGTGTTGGATGGGGTGACCATCCAACTCAGCTTATTCCTCATTTTCTGCCTTGAATTTCTTTGCAGGGTTGAACGTTGCCATCCTATGTGAGACTCTTTTTCAGTTTTTTTCTTTCTCTGTAAGTCTTCTGTCATCCTTTTGGACCTGGAGACCTCCAGCACCACAAGCCACCCATGCAGGTTGGAGAGGCTGATCTTGCTGTAGCCACGTTGCCGTGTTGGTATCACGCCGTGTTGGCAGTGCTGTGCCATCGGTGCGGGGTGACACGGGGCATCTACTGCTCCCAGCTCTTCTCCTGCTTCTTCCACAAAAATAAAAGCAGCCAGGGAGCGTGCCAAGGACTTTGCAGGTAGCAGAGGAGGAGAAAGTGTTAAAGCAGGACAGAGCACTGAGACTGCCCATCTCATGGACCTTTCAGAACACATTTCTCCCCAAGCTTGATGCGATCTGAATTTAGATATTTTGAAAGGCTCCTTTTTCTTCTTCCATTTCCTCTTTTCTCTGTAGCTTTTGGTTTGCTGTGGGCACAGCAGTGCTGCACAGATGTTTCCACAGTGGATCTGTGCGTAGGAGAGGCTGCAGAGCATTAACAGAGAGGGTGAGAAGATTGCTGTAAGGCCTGGGGGGTCATTATTACCCAGATCCAGTGGGACAACACGGTGCCCTGAACTCCTCTGGTGAGTTTGACTTGAGTACTGAGCTCATCCTGCTGCTGTCAGAGCAGATTTCTGCATCTCCAGCTTTGAAAGAGCCACCTTGATCTTTCAAGCTGGTGTCTTGAGTAGCAACGGCCAAAACCCCTCACCCAGCAGCTCCAGTGTCATCTTTGTCTTTGCAAGGAAATTCTGTGTAAAGTCACAGAATTAAAAGTCACCAAGTCTCTCGTGGGCTGCGACTGACTTCTCCCTGCTACAATTATGCTCTTTATTTCTAGCCACCATTTATAGTGATTTGGCTTCCAGTTCCCAGGTCTCACTCTGCTGTTATTTGTTAGGTTAAAGAGAGGTCTGGTCTCCTAAATCTTTTCTCCGTGCAGGCGTTTGTCATGGCAATCAAACCACTTCTGAGCCATCTTTTCAATAGGTCTAATAGATGCAATAAAAAGGAATACGCTTCCTTTCCATTTCGGGTCGTTTTCAGGTCATTCTTTATGACTTGTTCTGAATCTTTGTAATGTTCCAGGAGAAAGTGAGGACCTCAGAAGTGGTCACTGGCTGACAGAGATGGTTTCAGTAATACTGTCAGGAATGAAGCTACAGTCCAACCTTGATGGTTGGGACTGTAGCACTACACCCTGCACTCACCCTCCTGCCTCCAAGCACAGTCTGGAAGAGGTTTTAAGTCTTTTTGCTCATTTCTGAGTTACCTTCTCTTCATCCTGAGGCAGGAGGGTCTTATATTAGGAAAAAAAAAACCACTTTCTTTGAGTTTTAATTGTACCCCACCATGCATGATTGATCTGTGGGACCTGAAGGTGGCTGGAAAGCCTGAGAGCTTGGCCAGCTACAGGGGATGGTTTGATACTGCTGTGGAAAAACTTATCTACTGTAACGTGGTCCAGCTACAGAGGAAGGTTTGATACTGCTGTGGAAAAAACTTACCTGCTGTAAGGTGGTGAGGAGAAGCCACAGAAAGGTTGGCCAACGGTTGGGGCCTCTAACCCAGCCCATAAGATGGAGCAGGGTTGTGGCAAATGCTGCCTTGGGGCAGTGAGGGATGCACCAACCCTGTCACCAGCAGCATCTTGGTCCTCATTTGGGGAGAGGGATCCTCCCTTTGGAAAACAAGAATCACTGACATCTTTGAAACCAGCAGGGAGAATATTTTGGCTCCAGTAAAATAGCGATGAAGGGATCCCAACACCCT
>NW_010307521.1:0-3725 GCF_000700745.2 Antrostomus carolinensis | reverse complement strand
TTGACAAAAGCAAAGAAAGTTAAGAAGCATTGACCTGCACTTTAACCTTCCCAGTTCATTCCTGCCTTGCTATTTTAGATGTCTTATTTTAAAATATTAAAATAAATTCAATCCAATCAGGAGCTAGGCAGATTACCATTTTAGCAAGTTGCTTGTACAACCTGAAGCTGAGAATCACAGGGAGCATATGGTAAGAGCAAAAATCACATGCCAGATTTTTCTAGCAAAAGCAGGTGCAGACCAAAGAGACTCATTACATGGCATTCCTCATCCATATTTTCTACTATGCCTTCCCACCTTATGTTGTTACGTCTCCCCCTGGTTTCTGTTGTTATGGTTCTCCTCCCTCCCTTTCATGTCCCCAGATTCCACTCATTTTTTTTTGTTCTAGCAATCCCCACATTGTCTCTAGCATGAACAACGATTACTGTGTACACCCATATTTCCATATGCCAAAGGCAAATGGACTAGAACCTTAAAAAACACTCCACAAAAACCAGTGTCTACTGGAGTTCTCAAAATGCTAAAATATTTAACTATACAATATTTATTTTTTATTATTATTTATTTAACTATAAAATATTTAACTATAACTTTAACTATAAAATATTTAAGACAATCACGTTATTTCTAGCCCTGCAAAAACATTCTGCTTATATAAAATTTACACATCTGGTTTTCGAACCTAACATGTCTTCCTTAGTGATACTTCCAAGGAAATTCTCAATGAATCCTCAAACTTCAATTCACTGCAAAGAAACCCATTTTCCATATGCAGTACTATTACCTTAGAGATTTCACACTTTCAGCTGTCGCATCTTGCAATTGCCTTTCGATATCATCTGGATAATGAACATTCAGCTGAAAAGGAATTTTCAGCTGTGACATCTTGACTGACAGGTACACTGCAGGAAGAATCTTAAAGCCCTCGGCTGGATTACGAGAGAACTCCACAAAAGCCCTGTTCAAACAAACACACACATACCCACCAAATAAAATTGCAATAAATACTTGATGAGGAATCAAAACCCAACCAAAAACCCACAAAAGCCATTATTTTTTCTCCCTATCTTTATCTGAGCAGGCCAGCAAACATTAAAATGTAGGTTCCTCACAGGCTTTGCCTATTGCTCTTACACACCCTAAAAGTTTAATTATCATGATGGTGATAAGAAAACTTTCCAGCATACCAAGTTTATTGAGCATATTTAATACAAATAGAAAAGATATAAAAATATAAGTGAACAAGAAAAGAATTAAAAAATCGGAAAAGCAAAAGAAGGGCTACATGAATTCAACTTTGGGCAGCTCAGCTGTAGTCCAAAATCAGCCAGATTAGCCAAAACAGCCGATCACATGCATTTTATGCAAAGCCATCTGACTGTACAAATGAGCTAAATTCAGTATACAAGTTAGAAATAAATACAGACAGATTGGCTGTAGTTAAGGTCCACTGTTAGACAACAGAAGAGACAAAACAGGAGGCAGCCTTTAACTCAGCTATTTCATCTAATGTTATTCCAACCAATGCGTATCAAACCTCAGAAACACCTTTCTTACTCTAGCCAATACATTAAAAATAAATTACTGATTCCAAAGAGATGAGAAGAAATAAACTCATTTTGTCAGTGCACCATCAGCAAAGAAAGAAACCAATCACTAGATTTGTAACTGAGAACATGAGAAAGGCAGGATACTTAAAGTATTTTATACTTACTTTGATCCATCATAGGCAATAGATTTTACCTGCCCACACTGTCTAAACAGAGACTGCAACTGTTTATGGTATAGATATCCATAGGGAGGAATATTCTTCAGCTGTTATGAAAAATAAGTTAAATTTGGATACGCTCAATTATTTTAATGCATTATTAAGTTCACCTAAATAGTTAGCTTCTCCCTTCACTTGAGCTGCAATAGTGATATACCAACTAAACCCCAAATTCCAAAAATGCTATATACTCATTAAATTCAAGAATAAAAAAAAGACAATAAAATCAGAGTTTTGTAGCTAATGCCTCAAACCAGAGATAAATGTTTTCTTTCTCTGACTATAAATGAAGCAGCTTCATTTCTAATTATAATTTTTTTTGCTATTTTTTCCTAGTAGTTGTCTAGTATCTCTCTTTCGCCTATAACAGAAAAGCCATGGATTGCTGTGCTTCCTTGTCCACCACTGGGAGTGACATCCTAGGCAGAGCATGTAGTCTGGGAAACAGGAGGAGCTACAGCCCTGCATGTCCTGGCAGAACTACCACGTATTGAATTACTGAGGTATGGTTAGACAGCTTGCACAGCTTACAGATGGATACACAGTTCTTAGGCATGACAGCCAAAGAGCAACCTCTTGGTCTGCCCTGTGTGGAGGAGTAGCTCAAATGTAAGGAGCTCTTACATGGAGCAGACAATTGGACAACCTAGCTCTTGGGGGTCGGGATAAGCAAAGAGGTCAGTAAGGGTAACACTGAGATGGGAATTTGTAACAGAGCATCAGTCAGGATGAAGCAGACAGCCTTTAGGCAACTTGCAGGTCTCCAGATCACAGACTCTGCATCTTAGAGGGAGAAAATAAGGTCCCTGGTAACCTGCTAGAAGGGCAGAACACAAGCTCCTAGATATCTAAAGTGTTGAAAGTAACTTCTTAAAACAGGTCATGAGCCAAATAGGGCTCTTCTGGATCTGCTATTAGTGAACAGGGGAAGTGATAACCAAGAGCAGCTTGGGCCAGAACAACCAGGGAAGCGGGGAGCTCAAGAACTCATGAAGAATCAGGAAGACAAGTAGCAGAATACACATCCTGAAGTCTAAGACAGCACAGTTTGGTTTATTCAGGGAACTGCTAGGCAGGATCCTGTAGGAAGCTGCTGTACCTCTATTCTCAGAGCTTTTTCTAAACTCAAGTGGATGAAGACCTAAGCAACATGGTCTGAACTCACTGTTAATCCTGCTTTGACCTCACCAGACTAGACTTCATGAGGTCTCTTCCAAATTGAATTATTAAACAATTTTCTTATTCTGCTTGATTTTTAATCCTGAAATCACTACAGATTGCTGAAGTTACTGGAGTTGCAACATCTTTTCAAAGGCATTCTGTTAAGAATCACATTCTAGTTAAGTAGAGTGCATTGCTTAATGTTAAGTATGGTGGATTCTATAGAATGCATACAGTTAAGTATAATGGGTTATGACTTTATGGTGCATGACCAAGGCAACAAGAGAGATAGTCATGCATTTCACAAATTCTGTGAGCTAAACTAGCTTGAAAACTAACTCTACAAAGCAACAGAATAGCTTTCTCCTACTTGAACACCTGGTTCACTCAGGAGGCAGGTGAGATTCAACGTAAGAAAACGGTATGTGGAGTCAAAAGCAAAGCAAGATTCCAGCAGCACAAATTTAAATCAGTTTAAGGCTGTAGTTTCACAACTATTCATATGCCATTGTTGCCAGACAGTAATTTCTCTACATTTTTCTTACTCAATCATAAGGGCAAGTGCCAGATTTTGCACCTGGGACACTCCAACCCTGGACACACATATGGACTGAGGAATGAGAGGCTGGAGAGCAGCCCTGCAGAGAGGGACCTGGGGGTTCTGGTCAGTGGCAAGTTGAACATGAGTCAACAGTGTGTCCTGGTTGCCAAGAGGGACAGCTGTGTCCTAGGGTGCATCAAGCACTACACTGCCAGCCAGTTAAGGGAGGTGATCATCCTGCTCTGCTCTGCA
>NW_010307520.1:0-320 GCF_000700745.2 Antrostomus carolinensis | reverse complement strand
GCTGCATGGACTATCTCCTCCTTAGTTTCTTCAAAGGCTTGTCATTGCTCAGGACCCCAAATGAAATTGTTCTTCTTTTGGGTCACCTGGTATAGAGGGCTCACGCTCTGACTGTAATTTGGAATGTGCATTCTCCACCAGCCCAAAATGCCTAAGAAGGCTTGTGCTTCCTTTTTGTTAGTTGGTGGAGACATAGCTGTTATTTTATTAATCACATCCATTGGGATCTGACAACATCCACCTTGCTACTTTATTCCTAAAAAATGGATCTCTGGTGAAGGTCCCTTGGCCTTGCTTCATTTTATGGCAAAACCAGCTCT
>NW_010307519.1:15947-39498 GCF_000700745.2 Antrostomus carolinensis | reverse complement strand
GGTGCCCTGGCCTCCCGGGGCGAGGGGAGCAGCTCCCGCCGCTCCTCCCTCCACACACCAGTCATGGGAGCGTAGGAACCCCAGCAGTGCTGGCCTTGAGTGGAGGGTGCAGGCGTTTTTTGCGTGACGACTTGGTTTGAGTGACTTGCCCGGGGTGACACGGCAAGCTGGCGGTGGCAGAGCCCGGACAGGAGCCGGTGTTTCCATGCCCTGGTGCGGGTGACGGGACTTGCGCTGTCGCTGTGTGCCCAGAGTTGGACTGTGCCCAAGGCAGCTCAGCCATCTGTGTCCCACAGTGGTTCCCGCTGCCTTAAGTTCAAGAAGGTAAACCATAAAATCCTAAACCAAAAACTTAGTGTAGCTTTATAGGTCTTCATGTAACTATCTTCACAAGGAGAAGGAAAACCAGTAAAAAACCCCTAAATTTGGAAGTTCCACATTACTTACTGAAGACCCTCCTCTATCAGATGCAACGGCTTCGTTCTGTAAGATAAATAACTGATGCCGCTGCTTTTTCTATTAAAGTATTTATTTTTTAAAGTGCACTTAATGGATTTTTGTATTGACATTAAGGCAGCATGTTAATACTTGGAGAAGTAACTGTCAAGCCTGGATTGTGAGGAGACAGATTAGGGAAATCGGTATCTTTTATAACAAGAAAAAAAAAGTCTCAAAGCTGCATCCCCTCCCATCCACCACAAGTGCTGTTTTTGTTCCTGTCATGAAGACTTTCCCATGTTCAGTCTGAAATACTTAAAGAATTTTAAAGCATTTCTTTCTATATGAAGCTGCATAAAGGAATTTCCAAACCGAGAAGCAGTACTTAAAATTGAAACTCAAGTATTTTTGTCATAAGTAATCTCCTGACCTAATGCTTATACAAAACAATTTCCATATATGACACTCACCTAAAACACATTTAAATAAGTTCAAGTTTGGAAATTTGTAATAAGAGATGATCTTACTGACACTGTGCAGACAGATGACAAACCTGTGGTATCTGAATATATTTTGAAGTCTGATGTTGAATGCCTTTATAGTAAAAGGGAAATTTAGCATGACGCTAAAGAATTTAAACGTCAGTAATAAGACCAAGTGCTATTTCTGTTTTATATTAATTTTATGCTTTTTAGAAATAAATATTTTATGCCAAATCAAAAATGCTGAAATAATTGTCACTAAAAATAATAACAACAAAAACTTGTGAAGTCAGAGGCCTATGTGCTGACAAAGAAGAGTGCTCCCTGTGATTTACAGCTCTTTTAGCACTCCTGAAGAACTGGAAAGGTAGAGTCAAGCTTGTACTTGTCTTATGATCTGTGCTGGCATCCAGGGCATCATTGATGCTGGAGGAGCAGCGCTGCTGAGGTTTCTGCTACCAGCATCTGCTGCTTTTTGAGGATATCAAGCACAGGCTGTTTTTGACAAAGTCAAGACTGGTGTACCTCAGGTGCATGGTACTACGGAGTGGTTTACCTCAGTAAGCAAGCACACGTCTTCCTTCTCAAAACACCTTCAGCGACGTTAATGCAATGTGGATGATCCTGCAGAGCTTCTGATTCAACAAGAACGTGCAGCAGTGAGATACAGAGTTGTTTCCTGAGAGTATCTCAGACACTATTACATACCTTGGCGAGTCAGCTCTAGCCAAAATAGTCATTGCTGCCACATGGATTTCATTTTCTGTTTGCTTGTCCTTACCGCTCATCCTTTCCTAGGTGCTTTGTCCTTGTGACAGTGACAGGCAATGACTACACCTCAGTGGTTTTTGATATGATGACTTTCCAGTTCCCTTTTTTTTATTTTTTTTTATTTTTTTTTTTTAAGGAAAATCTCTACTATCTGGTAATTTAGAATGCAGGACCAGTAAGCCTTTCTCAGTCTCCATAGTTACTCCTTTTAAACTTATTTTTTTTCTTGTAAGTTCCATCTTTAGTTTGTTGCTGCTGTGCATGTTTTCAGAAAATCTTCTGGAATTTTTGCTGTTTTTTTCTTCATTCTACTGACTAGGAAGTGCTTGTATAGCTGTCTGAGCAGTTCTTGATTGTGATTGATTGATCTGTCAGTTCCAACATTGAGTGATTGTACAGAAGTGAAATGGATTTATTTTACTTTTTAGGTACTTTGCAGTGAATATAGGAGCAATATGGAATTACTGCAATAGGGAATTCAGTCTTAGACATATTTTGGCTTTTGAGTTCACTTTGCTTTTAAATAACTTCCCCTCCCCCTTATGTTTAGGAAGTACAGAAGTTGAATCAGCAACTAGAGGAGAAAAATGGAGAGATAGAGCAGATGATAAATCAGCCTCCGTATGAAAAGGAGAGAGAAATCTTACGGCTTCAGAAGAGCTTGGCAGAGAGAGAAAAGGCTCAGGCCACCAGCGATGTTTTGTGCCGTTCACTCACTGATGAAACTCACCAACTTCAACGCAAATTAGCATCCACAGCAGAAATGTGTCAACATCTGGCAAAATGTCTAGAAGAGAAGCAAAGAAAAGAGAAGGGGAATTCAGATGACCAGACACCTACCGAAAGACCTAATCAGGTATTCTTACTGCTACTATGTTTCTTTAAAGTCCTATTAGCTTCTGAGGTGTTAATTACAATATGATAGTTGTAATTGGGGAGTGGTGAGAAACATCCCTTTAAATAATTTTACGTAGGGTGAAAAGACTACCATGGCAAGCTCTAAAAAATTCAAAGTACCAAAAACTTAGGATGGAAAATCACTTTTATTTTGTCCATCTCACTTATCTCATCATCAGAGGCTTTTTTTTAGAGAAGAGAGGATCTTGAGAGGTCCTTTCCAACCTCAGCAATTCCATGATTACAATTCTTCCCTGCATACACAGGAGACAGTACCTCCTTTATACTGCAGCATGCTTCTGTGCATCACTAGATGGTGCTGTGCTTTTGAAGGTGATACCTTTTGATTACTTGTTTAAGTATGTAAATCACAAAACAAACTATGGGGATATTTTAAAGTAGTATTTATATTAAGAACTCTATAGCATGTGGTCTTCTCAGATCAGGATTTGGCTTTGCACATGTAGTACAGATATACAGCAGGTTGGTTAGGGAAGAATGAGTCAAGGTGTCTTACCTTTTCTTTCTTTTTTTCTTTTTCCTCCCTCCTCTCTGGGGTTCCCCCCAGCCTCCCACTGCAAGGCAGTGTTTCCCTCCAGCAGGGATGTTTAGAAAAATTGCTCCATGATAGGAAGGTGGCAGAAATGCTACCGAGGGGCACAGAGAAACACCAGGATTTTGGCATAATTTGCTAATGGCTGTGTGGTTTTGCTGCATCATCAGCATAGCTGGAGCTACCCCCATAGGGTAGTGGTAGATTGTGTTGTTCTGATGTTCCAGAAGTCATGATGGCTCAGAGACGTTAGGTAATTCATGATAACACCATAAAGAAATAACATTAGAGGTACTGCCTCCAGAGTATTAAGATGCTACAGCCAGTTCTCACAGAAGAGAGTAATTGTGTCTCATGTTCTTACTGCTCTGTAGTGGCAATGTCGTGTTTCACACAACCACTCATCGGTGCTTTTATGATAAACTCAACACATGCTCACTTCTACTGTGTAAAATATCCGCAGAGCATTTCCAGGGAACACTTATTCACATTGAAGTTACCTATAAGAAATAGAGGCTGACTGCATGTAAGAAAAAAGGACTTTTTAAGGGACTTGAAGCTTTTAGTATTATCATATTTTACGTGTAATTGATAGACAGGAAGCTTGATTGACTTTGATATATGTAATAAGTAGCTAACCTTGTACAGTGGGGACTTCCCTGTTGAAGAAGAGAAATTTCAGATGCAATTACTAGCTGATTCTAGGGAATTTTGCACCAAAGTGTTCTATATTACTCACGTACAACGGGGTTTTTTTAAGCAGATGTCACAACTGTAAAAAAAGAGGTATCATTTTAGTCAATTATTTAGCAAGCAGGGTTTTTTTTCCTCAGTAATTTCTTCCTAGTACTGGCCAAAATTGACAGTAATAACAAAGCAAGATGAAGGCATATCTATGTCACTGTCATCCATTCCCCCACTCCAAACAAGCCATTTCCAAGGAGTCTGTGTAAACTCCTAAGCTCTGTTGTCATCAGTGTAGACCCTCATGCATGTAAAATATGTGGTATTTTTCTTGTTACCTTTAGTAGGCTCAGAATTTGGCAAGACAGATATATTTTTATGACACCACACAGATCCATTAAAAAGCAGTATCAAGGTGGTAAAAACCTGAGTACATTTTGATTCTGTGATTCTATTCTATTTTTGCTCTGCTTATTAATAATAAAAGCTGTAGGCTATACTATTAGTATTTAGAAATACACTATATAGAAATAAGTAGACCTACATTTATGTACTTGTTTCACTGATAGCAAATAGTTTTAGAGGAATAAAAATAAAGATTACTTCCAGTTTAACAGCATAGCTAAGTAGTATTTGGGATTTTTATGTTCAAGTAACACTCCCTTTATCTGAAAATTATAGCTTTTAGACAATGGAACTTCACTTCAAGCTCTTATCTGCAACCTACAAGATGAAAACAGGATGTTAAAAGAAAAAGTAGCTCACGTGAGTACTTTCATTCTGTACAAGGTTAAGATTTGATTGAGTATTTTGAATTACAGTAAATTTGGAGTAGGTAAGGCCTGGCTAATCTAATTAAATGGCAGTTTAATGCGAGTCCAGAATTTTTCTTCATCCTTTCAACATGGCACATAGTCTTTGTCCCCTTAGTTAAGAACAAGCTATTGCATTATTTTTAATGAATTGGGTTTTTGTTGTTAAAAATACACGTCAGAAGAAAATTTTCACGTTCCATCCATGCATCAGTGTTCCACCTCAGGAGAACAGCACTAGGCCCAGGGTGACCAGCACCGCCTCCTACTCCATATTATTTAATACTGTCCTATGGACTGGCAGATGGGGAAGGCTGCCTGTGAGGAGCCTGGCTTACAGCACGTTAATCTTCTCTCCTGCAAAGTGGCTTATCCACCCTCAGTGGTTGAGTCAGAGTAATATATTGCCTTTTAGAGAATTTATTTACTGTCAGGGTGTCATAGCACTGGAATAAGCTGCCCAAGGGGGTTGTGGAGTCTCCATCTCTGGAGGTGTTCAAAACCCACCTGGACGCCTTCCTGTGCAACCTGCTGTAGGGAACCTGCACTGGCAGGGGGGTTGGATGAGGTGATCTCCTGAGGTCCCTTCCAGCCCCTACCATTCTGGGATTCTGTGAATTTTGGTCCTGCACATACAGACAGTCCATAAAAGCTTGGAAGTTTGTGTCTTCATGTTCTTCATGACTCTCCTGGGTAATCTTTCAGGTGGAAGATTTAAATGCAAAATGGCAGAAATACGATGCGAGTAGGGATGAGTATGTGAAGCGACTCCACTTGCAGCTAAAAGAGATGAAGTCACAGCTGGAGCAGCAGCACGGTGGAACTTCAGCACAAACTAATTCTGACCTGATGCACAAAGAGATATTCCGGTTAAACAAGCTACTGGAAGAAAAAATGAATGAATGCATAAAAACAAAGAGAGAATTAGAAGATGTGAAGAAGGCTAGCGAAGGAGATAACGAGCGCATACAAATGCTGGAGCAACAGGTCATTAAGTTTCTTTTTCCTAGAGGTGGGAATTCCGAGTTTCTCCCCAGACCTCTGAAGTTGAAGGGGGAAAAAAATGCAATTGTTTCTTTTGACATTTGCCACTTATCTTGCCATGTTTGGCTATACTGATACTTAACAACACAGACTGAAAGGGAACTCACTACTTAAAGAACTGCATGTAATTCTGCTGGATTTAATACAAAGTATGAAAGATCTGAAAAAGAAATGCAAATGCCTTTAAAGTACAGATATGATAGGAAGATAATATTGAGATTCTGGGAATAAGTATTTACAAACAAAGGAATCACAGCCTCAGCTTTTTAATCTAACCTGCCAATGCTCTAATTTATAAAATATTAACATAATAATTCTTGTTCAGGTCCTAGTTTATAAAGATGACTTCACATCTGAGAGATCAGACAGAGAACGAGCACAGAGTAAAATACAAGAGCTTCAGGCAGAAATTGCATGTCTGCAACACCAGCTAGCAAGAAGACAGGTAAGAAAGCAACAAGCTACTTTTTCAATTAAAGCATGTCAACAGGATTCAGGACTAAAATATACTTTTATATATATTTTTAAAAAATCTTAGTACTTCTGAAACCATTTCAGCTCAGTGCAGCTATCAAAAACTTACATTATTTCATAGTCAGTTCTAGTGGAGAGGTTTCCCAATACACATGTAATGCCCCTTTCCAGTCCAGTTTCCTTCTATTTTGCATCAGCATAGCAAGGGTGAATTCTTAGAAGGAAGGTAAGGACGGCCATGACTCTTGTAACAGTGGCATCATCTCTAAAGTAGCATACTGACTATATTATGTGTTTTCTAGAAGCCTTCTGTACAACTATATTAACAAAACTGCAAAAAAGATGCATATTTTAGTTACAAATCTTCTGATAAAAACACAAGGAGTGTTTCAGGAAAAGGTGATAAAATATTCTGTTAAATAATGTCTTCTTACTGCATCTTTTTCAAGAGCTCCTCTTTCTCTTCCTAGGACTCAAGAGACACAAGTAGTCACTTCAGAGTTCACCTTGGTAACCAAAATCATATGTGTGTACAGACGAACGTTGAACATCTACGAGGCAACAGCCCAGGCCAAACAGGTGTGAGAAGAACATCTTCACAGTCCGAACAAGCTTCTCCTCCTGCGGACTATGGAAACTCAGGACCTGAGGGCAGGGCACAGGGTGAACTCAGATGTCCTCATTGTATGAGGTTTTTCAGTGATGAACTCAGTGACGAATTCCTGAAGCATGTTGCTGAATGTTGTCAGTGACCACATGATGTGAGGCGTGCACATCGATCACTACTTTATAGACAGTGAAACTTTGCTCTATGCATATCTCCTACAGTCCTAAACCAGAGTAATTCAAATGGACAGCTCTTAGGAATTAGGAGGATGAACAATATCTACCTCTTATTTGATTTCACCTTCTCTTGGACTGTATGAAAGACTTCAAGATAAAGCAAAGTGTTTTTATGAAGAATTATTTTTGACAACTACGAGGAAGGCAAGTGTAATGCAAATTTTACTACAAACTAACCTGAAACTTACAGTGGTAGGTAGCTTCAGAGTGCAGCTTGACTCGTATTTGAGTCTAATTCTTTACAGCAGTCTGAAGGCTTGTGAAAAAAATTACTGAACTTGAAAATTTCCTCCTCTTCCAAAAATGTAAGCTGAAGAACGGGGGAGGAGCATTTTGGCAGAAGATAGGAAAAATCTTACTGTGCTTTATCTGGATTAAAAGCGAAAGTATTTTCTTGTCTATTGAGGCTGATCTTTCAGACATGGCATCTGAAAATCCTTGTGTTCAACTGAAATCAGGAGAAGTGAAGAAAACATAAAAGGGCTGGTTATTGACTAAAACTGGCCTGTCTCTTTGCACAGAAACAATGTACAGGGATATTTATTTTTTTCTGTGCCATAAGTAACTATTTTACACACTTGTAAATGTGTATTTGTGTAATTATTAACTGTTTTCCTATTTTACCTAAGGATTATTTTTATAATAAAAATGATTATGCAGTTGCTTTACTACATTAGCAAAGTGGTCAAAAATATCTTTCAATGTAGGTATTTAAAGGGAAAATAGTCCCAGTAACTATAGTAAGAGCTCACTAAATGTCATGGTTTCAGATGTGGGTTATTTCATACTTCAGTGATAACCAGGGCCTCAGACTATTTTCAGATATGTTGAAAAATCACTCCTTGTTTATGAGAGGAAGAATGACCTTTCAGATGCATGAGAATTAACACTCTACTCTGCCAATTTAACGCCCTACTCTGCCACGCATCTGTGACAAGGCCAGTACTAACTTAAATTTCTTCTTATCCTGTCTACACTGGTGATAACTTCAACAACGAGCAAGGGACTGTTTTGAGAAGTACCAGAAGTTAAAGTCTACAAATATAACAATGGTACAGGGTGTTTTTTTCAGTGTTGCCTCTATGTCAGAGCTGGAGTTCTGGATGGGATACAAAGTCAAGGCCTAGTACAACCCTGCCCTGTCATAATTAAAGAAAACTTACTTTGTATAACAGTGCTCCTGTCATCTGCTTTGCTTCCTTCCCAGTACTACACTTTAGGAGGATTGACTATTTACCTTGATATTTCCTTTTCATGATCTTGTTACAGCCCCAAGGGATGATGAGGGTTTATGCCAATGTTGGAATAGCTGGGATATTACAAAAAAAAAAAAAAAAATGCATGGGCCACTGCATGCAGTGTGATTGCAAACCTGTGATTGATTATTAGCTTGTTTTTCCTAACACAACACGCACGAACATGCAGAGATTTATAATTTTTTTAGAGACCACTTTATACATTGCCTTTTAAGGTCTTCGAGATCAGATGCAGCCCACAGAATATAGGCTGAGAAACATATGATTAAGCTTCCTGTGGCATAAGCTAATCTTACTTTTTCTGACTGTTCTCATTAGACAAGCCTTGTTTACAGCTTCAGTGTACACCAGAACTGTAGTGCCAGTAACTGACAGAGCAGAACATGGACCTCTTTTTTCAGTGATTCACATTACCAGATAGTTACAAAGACAAACCCAACAATAAAGTAAATTAGATCTTGGCAGCGCATTGTTTTTTTTCTGCATTTGAGATGATCACTGCTTTAATATGTATCAGTCAGGAGCTCAAGTCTGCTGTAGGGTTCCACTCATGTTAATTATCCCTGTGGGTACCGTTGGACAGACTGACCTACAACCATTAGAAACAGATGCAAGAATTAGATATGAGAATCTGCAGTATGCAGAAATTAATAGTACATACTCTTGGGGTTTTAAGGTTTGTGTCTGTTGGTCCATAGAGGACCACACTGGACCAACAGACACAAACAAGTGAAGTTCCAGGTCAGGTACAGATGACAGCTACCACCTCGAGCTATGCAATAAATGACTGGAGTTTGAATCTGTGGCAAAAATCTAGGACAGATCTGCTGTTTTTCAGTATAAAAATACCTCACTTCAGAGCTATTTTATTTTACCATTTCCTACTGATTTTTTTTTTTTTTTCCCCAGTTGGTGAAAAGCCTTACCTATTTCTTTCTGGTTTTGTCTTAACCAAGAAACCAGTTACACAAACTATGAAGAACTAACAGTATCTTACATGCAAATGTTTGTTTCAGATTATAGGGCTTAAACTATTCCTCCTAAGAAAACTTGTCTGTTACCCAGTGCTTTGACTTCTACACCAAAGCCACTGGCAGATCTCTTGAAGAAACAGTATAAAATCTTTACTCGCCCTCTCCTTACCAGGCAAAGCTCACACATCAAGGCAGCCCAAGCAATTACCACAATTACTACATCCACAATTCAGGTTCCTCAACCTGTAGACCAGAATGCACTAAAACTGTCAGCTCCACTGTCCCAACACTGAAGTGAAAGCAGCCGTGAGTTCTTAGCATTTTTTGAACCCTTTAAATCAAGGAAAGCTCCTTCTGGCCTCACACTGCTTTTCTCTGCCACTTGGATGGGTGTCCAAGTAGCACATGTCTTACTTGGTTAAAGGGTAAAAGCAAGCCAGCTCCTTTCCCAAAAGAAAGCAAAACAGGCATATGAGTAAGAAAGTCAGTGCATAAAATGAAGGGATTTTCAATAGCATAAACTTTATGAACTTTCATTATCCATTTGTACAACACTTCTTCTCTGAAACACACATCATCTGGAACACTGCAGAAACAAGTCCTCACACAAGACTCTTGAAACTGTACAGAAAAATTATGTGACTTGGTTCCTTATTTGCTGTGTTGGTAACAAGAGGCATCTGAGATAACTGGACCCTGTTATCAGGCAAGGTTAACGCCTGTTTGGGCTTCTGTAAAGCTCTCACTGGTGAGCCGTGCCTGTACTGGAGAGGCACGCCAACACTAGAAGACAGACAGAGGTACCTCTGTAGGTCCAGGGAGGCTGGGAGGAGGCAGGATAACTGTCTCTTCTGGGACTTGTAGGAATGTATCTTAGCATATTATGAGCTGCCAAGATGTATTTGTCCGATTACCTTCATGATTAGTCCATCCCTTCTCCTAACATTTCTCCCTCATTGAGTTACCTTCCCTCAGTTTTGCTCTCCCAACCAGCCTGAGCTCAGACTCAAGACAATCTCTGAGCTCCTGAGCAGCCATCTCACCAACAATGAGGTTTTTGGACCAAATATCCTTCAAGTGCTGCCAGGCTGGTTCTCATTACTCTTGAACATACTTATAATGTATTTTGCTTGGGATTTGAAGTAAATGCTGTTTACTAATAACTGTGCTGGTTGCCATGCAGAAGTAGGTCCTCAGCTCACAATCACAGCAGCTGTAGGCAAGACTGACTCACTGAATCTGAGAAAATACAGCTGGGAGAAGCCTCCGAAGTTGGTCCCTACCTGAAAAACCCCAAGGGAGAGAAGCTCAGCAGTAATGCTGTCGTCTGGAGCATGGGCACTATAGAGCCTAAAAAGCTTCTCAAATTTTCTGCAACTTCTAAGACGCTGCCTGCTTCCCCCTTCAATGATTTAGGACATTACAGCTTCTAAAACAAGCCTGAAATGATGCCTCAAGATTAAGTGCTCACTAATAATAAAACTGAGTACAAGAATAAAATTTGTTCAAGAAGCAAATACCTATGTTCTATGGTATTTTTTTAAAACTTCCATTTCCTGTGGCTTCGCTGCATGTGTATATATAGAAAGCAAGGGAAATTCCAAACAAGATGCCACACCGTTGTACTCAGAACAGCAGAGCTTCTCATTCTAAAAAAGGGAAGTCTCAAACTCTTTTTCTACAAAATTGATGTGAATTCAGAGTATGCTGTAGTAATATTTCCTAGTACCATGCTCCAGTAGCTATCAGCTAAAAACCTAAAGCATAAGAAATACTTGCAAAGCACCAGCTCAACCCAGCAGAACCTCAGCAGAGGGGTTGGGTATCAGATTAAGCACTTCTGCCTTCTCACCCCATGCCTCAAATCAGTCCCTAAGGGCAAAGCGCAGCCCAGCACCCTCACTGAAGCCTTCCCTGCCAGAGGCTGTCCTAGCTGGGGGGTCAGAGCTCCAGTAAGGTCGGGTCGGGGTTTACAAGGTGCTGCAGCAACTGCTGAAACAGGAGCTCCTGAAGGGCACCAACTGACCCAAATGGCACAGCCTCCACTCCTGCTGCCGCTGCTCAGTGTGTTCTTCCCCTTTCTCTTTAGTACATCCACTTTTTCCTCCTTTTTTATATTTACTGGTAAGAAGCTGTTGGTGCAAGAGCTCTTCACAACATGCACTGGATGTATGGTGTCTATAGTGGCCCATAGCCTCCCTCAGGAGCTTGAGATACTTCCATAGCACATGGAATTATGCCAGGCTGGATGAGGCTTTGAGCAACCTGGTCTAGTGGAAGGTGTCTCTGCTGATGGCAGGGGGGGTTGGAACTGGATGAACTTGAAGGTCCCTTCCAACCCAAACCATTCTGTGATTCTATGGAGCTCCATTGTGAACAGCACTGAACCAGATGGTGGGTTATGAGACAGCTCATTTCTAGAAGGCACCAAAAAGAAAAACCATTGGACATGTGGACTTGGCTGGACCACGCTTGTTCCCCTGACCAGCCCTCCCTGGGCCAGCCCTCCCGTGTGCCTTCCAGAGACCTGGCTGATGGATGGGCCCAGCACTCGTGAGCAGTGCTCGTGCTGACGCCCACCTCCTCCTCCCTGTCACATGAACTCACCTTGCCCCAGGCTTTCACACGCTGATGTCTCAGGGAGTGGGAGGGAGGAAAGCGCAGTGAGACCCAGTTCTGCAGCGCTTGCAGATCTACCTCCAACCCCTCCCTGTCACCACTGCAGCCCTCTCTCCCCTCCTCCCCCATACTGCACTCACCCAATCTCTCTGTCAAATCTGTCTTCATACAAAAAGTGGAGGGGGTTTGGTTTGGTTTTGTTTTTTAAATTGCCAAGAGACACCCTCTTGGTTACATGCAAGGGTCAGCCAGTTTTTACAGGAGGGGCACACGTGTTATCAGGCAAGCCTGCTGTCTGCCCTGCCAGCTCTTCAGCCAGTACTAGCACACCCCATGCCCTGCTGAGCTTCTTGGTTCCTGCTGCAGCCAGACTTCCTCCAGCCACGTCCCAAACCTCCCCTGCACAGCCCAAAGAGGCATGGCTGAATGGGACAGCTGTGGGTTTCACAGCTCCATGTCCTGCTCCACAGTGGTCTGGACTTTGGTGATGTCCAGGTACCTTCTCTGCCAAGACAGGAGCCCAGGCCAAGGGAATAGTGCCATGCTGGTACAAAGGGCACAGTGCCAACCAGTGGTGTCTCTCCAGCTGTGCCTCCGCAGCCCTCCCTGGGCTGGGCCAGCTGCAGTTCATGCAAGCCAGCCACCTGCACCCAGCACCTGGGAGGAGAGCCACAGGCACACGTACCAGCTCTGGGAGCAGCCCCACTCTGACTAGTTCTGCTTGCAAAGCCCTGGGGTTTTTTCTACCTGGTGTGAAGCAGGAAGCAGGTCTTGGACCACACTACAGGGCAGGGTCTCCATCCTTCCTGGGACACACAGCACGGGAAGCGAGAAGAGCTCAAGTCTCCTGGGACTAAGCAATCCCAGCACATATGAGGTGAAAAGGAATAAAGAAAGGAGCTCAGGCACCCATAGAGGAATCAGTCCTCATTCTGACCATCACCACCACACCTCAAGGAAGCTCAGGCATCCAGAGAAGCATGCAAAGGTCTACAGCCATCCAAGGAAGAACATCTACCAACAGAAAGGGGGACTTGGTAGGATGTGAAGTGACTCATGCACACCACTTCTGAGCACAGTCTAAAAGACCATCCTACTCCTCCTTCCCACCATCTGAACTTGCCCTCAGTTATGCAGATCTAATTTAGTGGTTCTCAGCTCCTCTTCTGACCCCAGAACCGAGCACCTGCTTCACCTTCTGCAATGCCTGTTCTTACTTCCCCAGGTGGAAGGACAGAGCTTTCCCATGTGCCACCCCAATGGCTGCTGGCAGACAGGAACCAGACATCTCCAGAGGAAAAGGGATTTTCCTCTGACTGTGGCTGCTGTGATAAGAGGCCTCTCTACCTTCCAATAAAACTAGTCCTAATTTGAGTCCTAAACTTGAGCAGTGGTTGATCCTTACCAGGAGGAGCATCTGTCACCCATGAGATGCTCCTACTAGGTGCATTTTAGGAACTGCTCCTTGAGCATTGACTGCTCTGCACTGCCAGAGCCACCGAGCAAGCCCCATGAGACCTGGTGTAGGGTCCCAAGAAAACAAGAGCTAAAGCAGTTCCCATCCTTAATGGCATCCAAAACTTGTGCTGGCACTTTGCAAAAGGCCACCTCTGCCCCACACATGTCACAACAGGACAGTCAAAGCAAAGACCCAGAAGAGCAACAGCAGCACAGAGAGGCGAGTGGAGCAGAAGTCCACCAGCAGCCTGCATCTTCCACACCCCTCCTAACTCACAACACAGCATGACCCCTAAAACTCACCGTATTTTCTGGGCAGTTAAGGGACACATGCAAACAGCACCACAGTTATACACAGGTGTAGTGGGCACAAGTGTAAAGGATATGTTTTTAAGGGGTCTTTCCCCATGTTTGGGTACCTCGGTGCAGGCCCACCTGGCACAGCAGCAAGGAAGGTCTCCTTCCCCTTAACAGCTCTCCAGCAACATGTCCTCCCTGTACCTGCAGCTAAGGATCAAACATGCCAACTGTCAATGTACATGAGATGATTCTTAGGACGAAGGACATGTCCCCTACCACACCAGCAAGGGAGCAGAGATGTGCAGGGTCTGTCCATGCTTCACTGCTGCACAACACAGAGGAGGTGCCTCACAACAAATGCAACTGCCTGGAGAGAGTATGAGGTCTTCATGTTGTTAAAACTTACATCTTTAAATGGCAGGAGTGGGAAGATATAGAAGTCTCACAGAAGGTTCCGCTTAAATTTCAGAAGGAACTTCTTTACAGTGAGGGTGACAGAGCACTGGAACAGGCTGCCCAGGGAGGTTGTGGAGTCTCCTTCTCTGGAGACATTCAAGACCCGCCTGGATGCCTTCCTGTGTGATCTCGTTTAGGTTCCTGCTCCGGCAGGGGGGTTGGACTCGCTCTTTTGAGGTCCCTTCCAATCCCCAACATTCTGTGATTCTCTTCATCACGGCAATTACGAAATTCATTAATGAGGTCCATGCTGATCTAGTCTAATGCTCTTAATTACTCATAAAACAGAAGCCTCCCAAATACCAGTATTAATTTGTCTGGGATGCTCTTCACTGGGTGAGCACGTTGAGAGAGGAAGAGATGGGAGAGTCTGGAGTGTGTGAAGATCCCACAGAAGACTGGCCACAGCCTGTGGGAAGAGCAAGCAGTATCCAGGAGACTGACCTCATCACTACGGACCCGTGTCCTGAGAGCAGCTTTTAAACAGGAAGCTGAAGCTCACAGTACCAGTAATTGCAAGGTCAGGCCTAAAATTAGCCATGAAGAGCAACCCTCTGAGGAGAAGCTGAAGGGATGCAGGTGAAGGTAACACGTCATCACCAGGGAGTGATGGAGGAATGCGGTGGTTTGCAGGGAATCTGAAACAGGGGGATGCACGTGCAGGTAGACACACTTCTTGTGCTGAAACAAGAAGGGATTTTAGCCTCTATCAGGAAGTGAATGATGCAAAATAAACTCTGTCTACAAGCTTTTTTTTTTCTTTTTTTCTTTTTTTTTTTAATAAAGTAGAATTTTGACAGCTCCCATGAATCTAAACCAGCTTTAAAACCACAAGTAATCTCTTTTAATAGGACTGAGGAGACCAGGCCATCTCTCTCTCCTGAGCAGTCCACTTACTCATCATCAGAGTCCACTTTTGCCCTACTCCAATAACACTCAAACCCAAAAACAGTTCTTGGGGCAGGACCCAGAGCCCATGACACTGGTGAGTGCCCCTAATCACCGAGACACACAGCTTGGTCCCAAAAGCACTCTATGATTGCCCTTCTCACTTCTTCAAGTACCTCTTGTATTACAGAGCGGTCATCAAAAGGCACTTCATCACCAGAGGTAACATCACCACTTTCCCACGTGGCACCTGTAAGGTTTTATACCTCTACACCTGCAAGAGAGATATTCCAAAAGATACAGGACACAGATTGTGCCCAGTGGTGTGTTGAGACTGATGGGAGACCTCTGACAGCCCAAAAGATTTGTGCCACATGTTGTGTTGGGTTTGTGTGCATGGGGGGGGAGGGGCATTTTTGGTAGTGGGGGAAGGGGCTACCCTATGAGAAGCTTCGCAAAGCTCCCCTGGCTTCAAGGCATAACCCCCCAGCCCAGGCTGAGCCCATCAGCAACAGAGAAACGCCTCTGCGAATCCATATTTGTGTTGTGAAGGACTGTCTTGGAAAGAAGAAGGTGGAGAGAACCTGGAGGAGCAACCATTGACCTGAACAAAAGCCAAACATCAGCCTAAACAAAGAGAGAGCTTCCTTGCCAGGAAGGAGGAGGAGAGGACAGAGAACCTCTGACACCCAGTTCTACCTCATGGAGTAGAAGGTGTAATAAAGATGTGGCTGTTATGTCTTACTGTGCTACTCAGATGTATGGTAACAAATGAAATTGATTTTTCTTCCCCAAGTTGAGTCTGTTTTGCCCGTGACCATAACTGGTGAGGGAGCTGTCCCCGTCCTCTTCCTAATTCATGGCCCCTTTGTTGTGTCTCCCATCCCATCACACTGGGTGGGGGGAGTGAGTGCAGGACCACATGGTCCTACCTATGGGTGAAACCATCACACATGTAAACCAGGAATTCATCTCCCAGCAGAGGGGATGGCTCTGCAGCACTCACCACCAAGCAGAGAGGGTCTGGAAAGGGGAATAAGGTAGAATTTGTTTGAAAGAGACACCGAGGCAAAGTGGTGGATTGGAGCAGGGTGTTTTAGTGACAGTTATGTGCACCAAGTCATCTTTTTAGATGAATCTCTGTGGCTGAGACTAGGAGCCAGTGTGGGGTGCAGCCAGGCTTTCCCCTCCCACACAAGATCCATCCTTTGATAACCAGATGTGGAATCCCCTAAACTCTCTGCACAGTGACAGCTCCTGGGGAGGCACAACGTGCAGTGGAAAAAATTGATGAGCACAACCACCTCGTCACCCTCACCTAAAGAATGGGCAACAACTTATTTTGTGAACTGTTTTGAGGCTTCGTTTTGTTGCACCTACACACGCAGGTCACACGGCACCGCACCCCCTCCTACAAAATGTCAGAGTCTTCAACTCCTGAGAATAACCATTAAAGTAGTGTGAGCTGACCACTGTAACTCCTGTGCAGTGGGATTGCACTGGTCTTGCCTTTCTCCTCAACTCAGGGTTTGCGCTCACCTTGTCCTAAGTTTCCTCCTGGTGGCATCTCCTTTGACAGGCAGTGGGCAAACAGTAATTTTTACCTCTGTGGTTTCCAGGTGACTCTCTCAGGGAAAGTTTACTGGAGCTTTATCCTTCCTGAAATGGCAGCAAAGCTGAAAAACCACTTCCTCTTAGCACAGCTGAGGAACCTCAAATGTGCAGTGTTGCAAAAGAGCGTGAGGACTCTCCCTCCTGCTCTCCTCTTGCGTGCATTAATAGCAGTTGTTACACACACTGGGCAGGAACAAGGTTGGGAAATACTTGAGCAGTAAAAGCCACTCTCGCAGCCTGTGAAAGGCAGGCGAGTGCTACCTTGTACTCTTCCTTGCAGTCAGCTTGTGCCTTGGCATTCCCAGCGGCGTCAGCAGCCCAGATCCTGCAGTCACCAAAAGTTATATCTAAAAAAAAAAAAACCCAACAAACCCCACTCCAACAAAAAAAACCTTAACTGTGACCTTAGAGTTGTCTTACACAATCATAGAACTGTCTAGATTGGAAAAGACCTTTAAGATCATCAACTCCAATCATTAACCTCACACTGAGCAGTCCTTGACTAAACCATGTCCCTAAGCAACCCAAATGGCCCAGGTAGGGCATTACCTGGCACTAATGGCTCAGGTAGTGCTCCACCTGGACCTCTCTTAAAGAGTCTGGGCAATGGAATGATTTTGAGTCAAGCCCTAAAAGGATGCCTGCACTAACTGCACTTGCAAGTATTTCTGTTTTGCTACAATACTGCAAAAACAAATAGTGAGAACAGATCATAACTTGTAACAGAGATTTTCACCAAACTGGTCCCTTAGGTTGCTTCGTTAACCAGACGGGCACATAATGTCCCCAGCGTCTACAGAAAAGGACCCCAATAGCTATAAAGAAGAAGCTGAGCTTGTGTACCTCTTCAGTGATTCTTCTGAATCTGAGAAGTTTGTCTACAAGTTGGTATTATTGTTGTAAGACTTAATATCAAGTGGCTAATTTTTACTGAACTTTCGAAATCAAATTCCAGTCTCCTCTTGTACTATGCAGCTTTCAACTTGAGGAAGAAGAGGGCTGTGACTCATTTAAAGGCTGTGCTTTGTGGCACTGTGCACAACACAGGGGCATCCTTGCTGCTGTTCTAGAGATGGTGCTAAGACAAACCAGAACAATCTTTGTGCAAACAGTGCAACTGTTTTGACATCATTCCAACAAGACAAGACTGTGATTTCATGGAGAAAGCTCTGGGCTGGGTATGCTAAAAATCTCAGTCTCAGGTGACCTGTACAGCCACATCTACAGTATCATCACAAGCTACAGACTCCATTAGGGCTCTTCTTTCCAGAGTTTTCCCACATTTAAATAACACTTTTTTCTCCCCATGCCTGACACAGAACGAGCAAGAAGGTCTGGTTCTGTACCTGAGTTGTCTCAGCTGGTTTTTGCAAGGACCATTAAGTTCCATCCTTAGGCAGCCACCAATTCGACATGGGGCCGATGCACTGCTACAGTGTAAGGCTGTGCCTGCTTTTGGGGGTTATGTACTTAAATAATTACATTGACCATGCAGCTTTTTAAGTGCATCAAAAAAACCCCAAACCTCTGAAAGCTGTCGTGACTAAAAATCCCAGCTCTGGAACAGTGAGTTTCCAGTATGCCCAACCCCATCCCATTACTTGATTTCCATGAACGGGCTGTGGTTCAAAACCTGCCTCACTCAACACATCAACGTGTCATGAACACCTGTTTCTAAACAGGCATGGGTTGAACAGTGACAGTTCAGCCACTAACAACTTCAGGCAGCAACACAGCCTGCAACAGCCTTTCAGGTCTTCAGTGCACCAAACCAGTACAACCTGTAGCTACGCTGTTTTTATACTGGTGCAATTTCTCCAATCCCTGATGCAACTGCTCACAAGCCCAGGTGAGTCTGATCTATACCAGAGGCTGACAGCTGAGGCAGGTAACAAAATCAGAGCCCAGGGTAAGCAGTGCAGGATCCTTCGTGTTTGGAAAGCCAGAACCTCTTTGAAGCAAGAACTGTGGACTACAGCCTCAGAAACTGTCAGCTCGGGTTTGTATCTGGAGTTTGGGATTTTCACTCCAGCTCTTTGCCAGTGAGAGGTCAAATACGAAAGAGGATAATATAGACACATCAAAAGGCTATAACAGCCTACTGATTTGAATGCCAGGACTGGCCATAAAGGAAGCGATTTTTAGGAAATAAACAGGAGAATAGCTTTTAAGCATGCATTAAATCAATAATGGAAAATTCTGTATGCATGCAAGAGTACTGATAGGAATTAAACTTCACAGAAAAGGACATGGGCATGAAGCCAGTACCTAAAGGAAACACAGAAAGAAACTTACTGGAACTTCTAAATGAAGACAGCAGGTCTAGGCATGAATCATTTATCTAAATAAAATTTATGACTCTCACAATCAATGGCAAGTTTGCAAAATTCACTGAATAGTTGAGCCTGGGGAGAGGAAGGTCTGAAGATCATATAGACCTGCTCAAAGCAAGGTCAGCTAGAGCAGGCTGGGGCTGTGGCCAGTCAGGTTTCAACCACCTCCAAGGATGAAGAGTGCACAACCTTCCTATGAAACCTGCTCCTGGGTTCAATCACCCTCACAGTAGAAAAGTTTTTGATTATATTTAAGTGGAATTTCATTTATTTCAACTAGTGCCCATTGCCTCTTGTCTTGTCACTGGGCACCACCGAGAAGAGCCTGGATCAGTCTTCAGTACTGCCATCACAGCAGGTATATCTACACAACGGGAAGACCTCCCTGAGCCTTCTCTTCTTCAGGTTGGACAGCTCCAGCTCTCACCTCTCCTTGTTTGATGGATGCTCCAAGGCCTGAATTATCCTTGTGGCCCTTTGCTGGACTCTCTCCAGTATGTCCATGTCTCTCTTGTACTGGGGAGCCCAGAACCAGACTGACCACTCCAGATGTGTCTCACCAGTGCTGAGCAGAGGGGAAGGATCACCTCCCTCAACCCACTGGCAACACTGCCTAACAGGAGCCACCTTTAGTACAAGGGGCACACTGATGGCTTGTGTTCAGCTTGCCTAGCAGGACCCCCAAGTTAACCCTGGCTTGAGCTATTTGACACCACTCAAGCAAAAAAAAAACAAAAACCAAAACCTCACAACCAACCCAAAACAAACAAAAACAACTTGCTGATTTTGATTAATTATTATTGCTAGAAAATAGACCTATTTCTCCCTTTCTCCTGCCTCCCCTCATCGCCAATCCTGAGAGGGATTTTATATATTTACTTATTAACTGTCACATTCAAAGTATTCAAGATCTACAGGTAAATAAATACCCTATGGAGATACAGAGGGGACACCTAAAGCCTCAGCTAAAACATGCAGAGAAGTGACACACTTATCTCGGGAACCAGCGCTGAATATTCAGAAAAACAGCAAATTTGGCACGGCTTCTAAACCAAACACTTCTTGAAGTGTTTATAAGAAAGACGACACCGTCCGTTGGTGGCAGGGATGGAGGGTGAAGAGGAAGGAAAGAAAACTTCCACTTTTTTTTGGCAGACTCTAGAAATTCCTCAATTTAAATGCACAGGCTTGTTTTGAAAACTCAGCTAAGAGACTGGGAGAAAGTGAGAGAGCCTTGAAAATCTGGGAGGTCTAATGCAGGTACCTCTTTTATAACCAGGTCCCCTTAATCACAGCAAGTTAAACTCCTGATGGTATGGTTTCATTGTATATATATTAGACCCTCTGCCTCTCCAGAGTTATCCCTTCTTTCCTGACTTCACAGCCCATGACATTTGTCTTTTTTTGCAACTTATAAAGGTTTTACGGTAAGCCTGGGGTACAGCAACTGTTTCCGTTCTTTTCTTATGTCCAATTTCCTCACAGCCTAACTGGATGAAATTTCTAAATCGCTCTGTAGCTGCTCTCTTATTTTGTGAAGGTGATGAATCACACCAGACCATGTGCAAACTCGTAGGCGACAACACAAAAACTCCTCACGCTGATTGTCAGTGCTCGTAGCATTCCCTCCTCTGTGTTACAGCGCTGATGCGGCTCCATTGCTCACAAAGGTGAGGAAATAGCGACGTTGACTAAAACCAACCAGCCAATTTGGAAACTCTCCTATGAGGTTGTGAGTGCATCACAAATGTGACCTGCAACCTCTGTGCTTTCCTAAGCTGCAAGAAGGTGGCCGAGATGTTGATCTACATCTACTGAAGAACTAGAGCAAGAGCAAGCACAAAACATTTCCGTTGTTTTCTAAGCCAGGATCTGAGGTGCTGGTACTTACAGCAAAGAAAAGAAGGGCATTACTCACGAGCCATGTTACTGAATTTCTCATCTTAGTACAACAGTGAATTTACATATAATTACACTGAAATTCAGCATGTCCATCTGAGTATCGCTTGCATGCATACCGCATTCAGGACCCTGCCATTAAACTGAAAGAGGAAGGCAAAGGAGGGAGTTGGACTCTGATCAAGAGTACAGGACTGAAATCTGATACAAGAAGTGCGCAGTTCCTGCTCTCTACGAAAGTCAGCTGTGACAGGGCGGTTAACACAACAAACACCAGCGATAACAAGGCAGTGTGAACTTAAATGAGGGATTCATTGGATATATTAAGTTTTTCAAAGACTTATGCTAATCATCACAAAGTTTGTAATCTAAATAATGGGTTGGATTTTTTGAATTCACAAAGATACTCGGTCTCATTTGGGAAGTCATGGATGAAACTCCAGAAGCCTTGAAAGCACAAACGTCTTTAAAATGAAAACGAACTAACTTCAATCTCCCCTCAAAGGAACAAGCAGATGATTTTTAAGTGCCTATCCGACAGCAAGGAGGCGATTTATTCTTAACAAATCCATGCTGGCTGCTACTGACAGTCAAACTGATTGTTTCTTCCTTTTTCAGGATAACAGCTATTGTGGACAGAAGAAAAACAGTCGTTATTGTCAGAGGCACTGATAGTTTCAATGCCATTTTCACATGACATTTCAATAAGCAAACTCTTAAAAACATTACCTGAAGGGGTGCAAAAATCAGCCTGGGAGAATATATCAACAAGGCTCCTCAAAGGTTGGTCCTGGACCTAATCATCAAGTGTTTTCACTACCACTTGGGAATGGGACAGAGCAGATATATTAAATACACTTGCAGATCTCTAACAAAAAGAAGGTGCCAGTGCATCGGTGAAGGGAGCCAGAGTGGCTTTGGTGAACTGGGAAGGTGGTTTGGAAAATGCTGGCAATTCAGCAGGGACAAATGCAAAGTTACGTAGCTGCAGGAATAAGGAATTGCACAGATACATGTTGAGGAATCACTAATGGGGTAATTTCTCAAAAAGATTCAGAGGCTGGATTGAGTCACAGGCTGCTGTGAATAAACCAGACACCAAAGTGCAGAGGAGAACGGGAGAGCTGTCAGCTGGATGTGAAGAAATCCCTCTGCTCTGCGTGGCGTTAACGAAGTATTGCGCCACGCTTTGGAAACTGCACATCAAGAAAGACACGGAGACAGAAAAAGAAGGTGGACAAAAGACCACAGGACTTCAACAAAAGATTATAAAATATAATAACACAACAGAAGATTGAGGGAAGTCCAGCTACATCCTTGCAGAAGGCAAGGAAACCACATGGCCTGCCTTCCAGTCTTTCCAGTACAGCAAATTTCATTAGTTTCCCTGACTGGAAAACTCCATGCAGTGCCCACCTGATCCCTACAAGAAGTTTACCCCCTTTTTCTGCCGCTGTGCTGTGTAGCTCCCTCCTGCAAGGAGGCTTTGCAGCCTGCAGAGCCTGCTGCAGCTCCCTGCCAGCTGGCAGCCCTACCCTGCTCCGTGGGAACATCTCCAGGCCCAGCACAAGCACTCCCAGGGATGGAAAAATCCCTCCCTCCCCAGCACTTATCTCGACCCCGAGATCCACATAACTAGCAGCCTCCATCTGCCACCCTCCCCTTCTGGCGTGATGCGCATCATGCAGTACTTCTGCAACAAACTGAAAAGAAACGATGCTGTGCACGACCTCCCACAGCCACTCACTGCACTGCCTGCAAAGAATCACCAGAAATCCACGTGTGTGTACAGCAGAACAGTGTATACTTGATTAAATCACACATGTGTGCATCTACATCTGGTGACAGGGCAGGAACCTTTCTTGCTGCAGGGCAGCGCTCAAAGCGACAGGCTGTCCAGGGAATCCTCTTCCATTCTGTGCTGATGAAGTTCTTCTACTACACATGCAAATGTTGACAGGGGAACAGACAGACTGTCTGAAAGGAGACCTGAACCCGGCCCTCCTGACCTGCAGACAGGCCCACTCTTCACCTTGGCCTTCTCCTTCATACAGGCTCATTCTTTCTGCATCTCTTCTGGAAGAGTCAACAGTTCAACTCAAGTTAAGTTTCAATAAAAATTTTGGTTAGCTTTCTCCAAAGACAAAAACAGCTTTTCAAAACCTCCCAAGTATCTCCAGGCCTGGTATTTTCAACTCTTCAAAATATCTCACCGTTTTCACTCCTCAAATATTGCAATTTAGAAGTGAGTTGGTTCCATGTTCTGCAAAGTGCATGTCTGGGTGCTGTATCATTTGCGTGCTTCCTCCAATCCAAGGACACCAAGTAACAGACAAAAAATTTGCATCTCCATTGCACTAGTGAGGACTACAGAAATTACAAAAGACAAGAGATTGTGTTCTTCCAGCCTCCAAAAACCTTCAGCTATGCAGAGCCAAGTCATGTTTTCATGAAGCTGCACGTTTACAAGCAGCTGAATCCCAGTTGCCAGCTCTTCAGTTCCTCTTTGCGCCCACCTCTTCCCTTCTCCACCCTTCCAGGCTTAACCTTTTGTTCCTTTTTTCTTGGATCTTGCACAAGCCTTAGGGCCACCACCACCTTAGGGATGACTGACATACAGACACCTATTGTATAGGTAGGGTCAGACTCTGATTGTGTCTATCTATCAGTTTACACCTTCCTGTTCTTTGACACAGTGGCAACGAAGTCACCTTAATACATTTAATCTGGGTTGGGCTTTAATCAGCCCCAGTGAC
>NW_010307519.1:0-15920 GCF_000700745.2 Antrostomus carolinensis | reverse complement strand
AGAGTACACTCCCTGTGCCACCCCCCCTCTATCTGTAACGACAAAATTCTGTAACAAAAACCCCCTGATCCCAGTGAACAACGCTCCTGGAATTTCAATGCCTTGATCCAATTTCTCAGGCTCCTCTTTCTAGATTTCAGCCCAGCAGCAGCAGGGCAGCCCTGCTCAATAACAGAGACTGGTAATGGGTAAAGCTCCTACAGTTGCTTTAAAAACACAGCTGAGGCTGGAGTGACTTAACTCCCAAGTGTGACACCAACAAGCCTCCACTGGCAGGGACAGCTCAGTGCCTGTGACTGGTGGGGAAGGCAAAGAGCAGGAGGGTACTGCAGCCTCCCTCAGAGCAGCGATGGGGTTTCACCGCCCACGGTGTGGGTGAAACAGGTCAGCACGCCACGGGATGCAGGTAGGTCTGCAGCAGCAGAACATCGGTCAGCCTCAGAGCTTCTCAGTAACCCTGACTTGGCCAGTTTGGTGTTGCTAAAGGAACATCCAGCATTGCTGCAAAAAAGGACAGCATAGAAAGGCACTAAATTTATGGACAAGGAGGTGATGAGTGGAAAGGCTGATGTGGAAGAAACACCAAGAAAGCAATCTTGTCTCTGGCAGCGCTGGTGAGAACTGCACGCATGGCTTCACCTCCTGCTCCCCTAAAACATACCCCTGCACAGGTGGAGGGTGGCTGTGGGAGCAGGGAGGAGGCTGTGTGCTGCTACAGCCACCTCCCACTCAGCAGAGGTCTCTCTGGCTGCAGTCAGGTGCTCTGGCTTTGTAAGCAGAGGTACCCGAAACTGAGAGACATCTGCTGCAGGGCTGTCTCCTGCTAGAAAGCAGAACACTTGAGAGGGCTGAGAAAAGTAAATAAAAGGGGCTGGGGATCAAAATAAAATGCAGGAAAACAAAGGAGATTCTGTCTGATAAAGATGAGAGGAATGCCAGGCAAAATAATCCAGGAAAAGAATAAAGTGAAACAGAAAAAACCCACGATGCATACTTAACACTGGCTCTGCATCACAGCCCAAATAAAACATGACTTCACACAGAGACACAGCAGAGAGGCTGGAAGGTCACAGTCCTGCAGAAATTGAATTTAAACAGATTAAGGTCTGATACTATATTTGATATGCTTGTTATTTCAGGACAAGGGTTTGTAGGAAGATGACATCTTTCACTAGACCAACTAATACCTTGGTAAAAACAGCTAAGCCTCTATCTCAGCTTGGTTTGAAATAATATTCATCCTTTTCCACATAATAAAGGCAGTCTGTCCCATCTTTCTGGGACAGCAGGATCCCAGCATTGGCCCTACTTGTGATAAGGCTGAAAAATTAGTTAAATTTTTCCTCCAATATTTCCAAAAAAGAAAAAGTTCAACAGCTCCAGGATAAGACTAGCATTTCAGAACTCGTTAAGATTCTTTAAAGAATTCATTAAAAGCTTCAACAATAGTACTGCAGTAATTGTCATAATATTACCTCCCAGAGTTTTCCTGAACTCCTACATTTCTCAGAATACATCTGGACCTTCCAGTACACTTGAGCACGTATACAAAAGAGACCTGATGCTTAAATTTTTTGTAGGATCAAGGATGTATCAGCACATATCATTGACATTTAAAGTTTCTTTATGCTTTTACTCTCCTACAAGAATGAGAGTAATTCACATCAGTAAAGCTAATGACAGAATTCCACAGTTGCTGCAAAGGCCAGAGCACTTTCCATCCCTTAAGTCTGAGTTTGGGAAGGCTTTTTTGAAATAGAATTCCTCACATGCAGCACAGATCAGACTGTCACGATCAGCTTCCTGTTTTCTTCTCAGCTCCTCTTCCTACAATTAAAAGAAGAAAGCAATTTGCTTTTGTAATCCTGGGAATTATTTGTATTCTGAAGCACAACTTGGGTGTTTTTCTTTGGAATCAGAAAAGGAACCAAAACAGTTTTAGGGAAGATTTTCCTTTCTGTTTCTCAGAGCTGTGTCATTTGGCAGGGGGAGAGGAAGGGAGGGAAACAGGCACAGAACTGGAAAGGACCAAAAACTTAACACCATGTAGAACCATCCTCTCCCTCTCTAGCAAGTCAGCTTTTGTAAAAATCACAAATCCATGTCTTAATTGATATGTATTGGCATGTCCTCCCACAGAAAGTCTGAACTAGCACTTATAGGCAGCATATATTTTGTGAGTCATTCAGGAAACATTACGTCCTTTGCCATTTCAAGGTTAGTTTTAAGCTCCCTGAACTTACACAGGGCAGGGATCAGGTGCCATGACAAAGACAAAAAGAATCTGGGAATTAGAGAGAGAAACCAAAGACATTGTGCTAACTCATAAATCCCTTTCTCGTCACCACTGTACAGCTTAGGTTGCTTTCTAATGAATGAGATGCAGGAAACATACAAAATATATAGAAAGGGAACCAGATACAGAGTTACAGAAAGTCTTCCACACAACAAAAGATTAAATAAGCTCAAACTTCTTAAGTAGGAAGAGAGATGACTGATGTCTGAGGTTTATGAAATCATGAGAGAACAAGGTGATGAACAGAGGATTAGTACTTGCTGGTTTTCATAATGCAAGAATTCAGTATCAAAGGGCGGGGGGGGAACCAAACAACCCAAACCCAAAAGGTTATTGCATTAAAAAAAAGGTATAATCAGATGTGGGAACTTGCTGTCATGGGATGTTTTGGATAGCCAAAGGATAAATGGCTTCAAAAATGACCAGGTGAATGGAAGGAAGAGAGGTCTGTTGGCTTTTAAGCACAAGTGTGGAGGCAGCATCTGGCACAGTAAGTCCCTAAATCACTAGCTGTCAAAAGCCAGCAGGGAATCCTCAGGAAAGTAAGATCAGAAACACAGCAAATATATGGTCATCACTACATTATGTGTTACTGGCCTATGTCAGAGGCTGATCCTAGACTCTTCATCAAGGATTGCAGTTTTCACATTCTTGTATGAGCATGCAGAGAAAGGGAACAAAGCTCTGTACCTCGTGTTTCTGGAAGATTCCTACAGAAAGTCCATCTTGGTCTGGAGATTTGTATAATCCATTTTATCTTTTTCGTTCTAGATATCTCTGAAGATCTGGAAAACTGACATATCAGAGCAAAGAGATCAGATTAGTAGGTTATGTAATTCATTTTGATGACTGTAAATTATCTGCTGGTGCACATCTACCACCACTATAGCAGAACTACCTGTAGGACATACTGAAATTACTAAGTGTCTGATATTGCACAGTGCTTTTCTGGATCCAGATACCTATTTACCCAAATTATTTCTGTAAAACACACCAAAAAGAGACGATCCAGGCAGCAATGTAACTGAAAGGATAGACATCATCCCAGTGGTATAAAGCAAGCAGGAACAGCTGGTTTCTCATCATTCACCTACTTTGCCTCCTTCCCTTAAAATCCCTGTAAGAATTCAAGCTTTTTATTTAAAAAAAAAAAAAAGACCTCCTAAACCATCATCAGTTAGATTTTATTTTCAGGCCACCTTCAGCTAGCGTGTTCAGCAGAAGAAACATTTTGCCTAGTGTTTGCCATTCAGTAAGAGTGAACCCCAGTATCACCAGCAGAAAACAAACAGTCCATAACCTCTGGCTTTCTGTTGTTTCTTTTAAACAGGACCTTTTTGAGGAATCCATTTTAATAGCCTTACTATAAATGCATAATTTAGTGAAAGTACTTGGAAATAGTGCCCTTTACAACAGATATACCTGACTACAATCTGATTACACATCTTGAAACTGCTAACAAAAGACAGAAGAGCTCTTAAAGGTATTTGTGGCACAATGCATCCCTCTCCACTCACCCCATAGATTTGCTACAGGCTCCCTGAATGGACTAGAGGAATCTAAACCTGAAATTTTTAGTATCTTCCCCACATCCTCCACCCCCAGGATTTTTTCTCTGAATGCCCACTGAATAACCTGGAGGAAGACACACGTATTGTGGTTTCCCATCTCCGCAGCAAAGTGAAATTCCCTTTGGTTAACCACCTGCTGCTAGCTGTAGAACATGGCATTTGCTTCACAGTTAACCTTAATCAAAAGGCACAGAGATACCACAGCTGTGTTAGGTTCACAAAACTCCACCGCTGGAGATTTTTGCTCTTTGAAAATCCAGGGACTTTGCATCTATTTGTTTGACACAGAGTTGCTTCCTGCAGTTCTTTGAACGTGCCTCCCCTCACCCCCCCAGTTTTACTCGGGTACTTTTGACCTGACCACACAGGAGGACAGAACGTTCACTTCATCCTCCAGCTCGCTGAAATTCCCTGATTTCACCACGCACAGCACGCTGCAGCGCACAGGGACACGGCACAGGAAGCAGAGGAGCTTGTTTCTTAACGAGAGCCAGAGGACAACACAGCTGCCTGGGAAAGCATAACAGGCACTTTAATTCATTCAAACAAGTTTTGCAAGCAGCCATGACCAGGGGCACGTGCATGCACATAGGAACACAGAGATTTCTCACGAGGCCTGGGGTAACAGCTAGAAGAAGCATTTACTGCCATAGCCACAGACTTTTCTTAGAATGTTGTGTTTTTAAACATTTCACATCACAGAAACTTGCTGCAATAGGGAACATTCACCACATCCAGCTTAACTTTTATTTGACCAGGTGTTTTCAAGCCATTCTAGGAATTCAACAGCAGCATTAGAGTCTCATTAGTCTCTGCAATACCATGATGCCTCTGTTACTTCAAGTGGAACATATTTTATGCCTATAATAAATACGTTCAAAAATTCCTCCTAGAAGTTAGTAGAAGAATTACCCCAGGTGACCTATCTCAGTATTGACCTGGTGAAACTACCAACAACATAAGGAACTGAAATCCTGAAATCAGGGTTGAGGAAACCTACTTTTTTTTTTTTTTTTAAATTTAAACAATTTTAAACACATCTGCATAGTGCATCAGGAGAGTATTAGTGAGTCTTGAGTTGTTCACCTTTAAAGCAAACTACCAGCCACATGAACCTCATGCAGAAATGTCAACTGCTTGTGTTATTACCCTGCTACCTAGCACTGGGGCAGCTCTGCTCATGTCTGCTCAGAGCAATCAGAAGCAAAAATCACAGCTGGGAACTGCAAACACACAGCTCTTTGTTCATGGAAGATGAAGCCCATCTCTGGAAGTGCTTCAAAGAGCACCTATAAACACACCAGACAGCATGACCTTACAGGGGCAGTTTTATTCATTCATTCAAAGAGCTAACCAAGCCCTCTCCTCTCCCCAGCCTCCTCTGACTGTACAGGAACAGGAGAAGATTTCTCACATTTCCTGGACAGGAACGTCACTCAAATCCACTCCTGAGATAGGAGTGCTGATGTCCAAAATAAAATCCCTGCACGTTAAAGGCTGTTACAAAACCATCAGCGTTCAAATAACCCCAAAGGGCTGGCGTCACCCTGCATAATCAAGAGGACACAGAAGCAATGTGGAAATTCCATCCTTAAGTCATCGACTGTGACATCCTCCGGCAGTTTTCATCACTGGTACCTCATGTCAAAAACAAAAACAAACAAACAAAAAAAAAAAAGGAAAAAAGACTTTTATCTCACAGTGTGGCCTCTTTTATGGCTTGTTACTTGAACTGTTGCGCGTGCAGGTTTTTTCTGGTTCAGTGTGCAGCCAGAGGGACAACAGTTTTGGTTTTTTTTAAATTCTTCTGGGTTTTCCCCCCATCTCCCCATCGAGCGACTGAATTATGTACCTGCGGTCAGAGCTGCTGTGTGCCAGACGTTATCTCGCAGTCATGCGGCTAGTCTGCCATATCACACAGCCACGTGGGTTGTGTCACCTCCCCTGAACAGGTTCGTGGTGCTCCGTGACTGGGGGACTGCGTGTCAAAAAATGCAGGACAAGATACAGCAGAGGTATGAGCCATGAACAGGTTCATGGTATGAGCCGTGAACCAAGAACAGACTTCACATCACCTATCTGAGATCGTCTTCATCAGGTCACCTTTAGGAGCCCCAGAGACAGAGGTGTAAAGGCTTCAGCGATGCAGGACAGCACTGAAGCAGTGCATGGACAAAAGAGAAAACCACAGCTGCTATGTTAACTACATCAAACCACCCTTCTCCCCCACAATTCTCTTATTTCTCCTGCCCCAGGATGCTCCTCACACTTTTAAACTGTTTCCTTTTTCACTCTGGCATGAGCTACCAGTCCAAGACAGATATGTACATGGTAACAACCATCAATCCTGCAAAAACTCAAGGGGAAAGATGAGGGAAAGAAAAATAGGAAAGACAATGCGTTATTTCCTTACATGCATCATAGCACTTAGGCTTTTTTCCTCTATAATTGTTAAATCCAACTGGTTTTAGTCAATTTAATATACTGTGTGTTAAGCATAACTTCCTTAGGAAGAGTAGCTAGATTTACTGAAGCCTTTGGCCACAAGCTGCAAACTTTCACCTAGAAAAGCTGAACTTACATTGAACTGTTGCTTAGTTACACAAAGGAAGGCCCTAAAACCAGTGCCAACAGGGAGACAGGGAGGCTATGACTGTCAGCAGAAGCTGCAACCTGTCCAGATAAGAACACCTAGGGCAGCCCACCTGGAGACAGAGAAGGAGTCCAGTAAGGAACAAGGAGACCCCAGAACAGAAATTACCACTGGACCAAGAGGCGCGTGCAAGGCTCCTGAACAGCGCGTGAGGAACGGGTGTGTGGACTGTGAGGGTACAAATGCCCAGGGATTTCCTTGTTCTGAGCCCCTCTCTGGACACCCAGCTTGAGCTGCTCCTGTTGCTGTACCACTCCATTAAATTATTTGTTTTCCTGAATCTGGTATTTGAAACTCTGCTGTGGGAAACCTAGGGTGAAGAAATTTCTTTAACAGTAATGCAGAGATGTTTTTGTTACTGGTGAGGCCTTTTCTGCTTCTCACCCCACCCCATCAGTGAGGAGGCTGAGGTTGCACACAAAGTTTGGAGGGGACACAGCTGGGACAGCTGACCACAACTGACCAAAGGAATATTCCATAGCATATGACATCACACGCAGCATATAAAGCTGTGAGAAGAAGAAGGAAGGGGAGGGGATGTTTGAAGTGATGGCATTTGTATTCCCAAGTAACCGTTAGGTGTGATGGAGCCCTGCTTTCCTGGTGACGGCTGAACACCTGCCCGCCGATGACAAATAGTGAATGAATCCTTGTTTTGCTTTGCTTGCAAGTGTGGCTTTTGCTTTACTTACTAAATTGTCTTTATCTCAACCCAAGAGTTTTCTCACTTTTACTCTTTCTATTCTCTCTCCCATCCCACCAGGGGATAGAGTTGCTGGCTGGGGTTAAACCACAACATACAAATAATGCAGTATAGTGACCAGACTTAAAGATAATATAAGAAAGGTATTCACAGAATTGTTGTGGTTGGAAAAGATCTTTAAGATCACCGAGTCCAACCATAAACCTAACACTACCAATTCCACCTCTAAACCATGTCCCTAAGCACCTTGTCTACCTGTTTTTTAAATACCACCAGGAAAGGTGACTCCACCACCTCCGTAGGCAGCCTGTTCCAATGCTTGACCACCCTTTCAGTGAAGAAGTTTTTCTTAATATCCAACCTAAACCTCTGCTGGCACAACTTGAGGCCATTTCCTCTTATCCTATCACTTGTTACCTGACAGAAGAGACCAACAGCCACCTCTCTGCACCCTCCTTTCAGGTAGCTGTAGAGAGCGATAAGGTCTCCCCTCAACCTCTTTTTCTCTAGACTAAACAACCCCAGTTCCCTCAGCCGATCCTCACAAGACTTGTTCTCCAGGCCCTTCACCAGCTTCGTTGCCCTTCTCTGGACATGCTCCAGCACCTCCATGTCCTTCTTGTAGTGAGGGGCCCAAAACTGAACACAGAACTCAAGATGCTGCCTCACCAGTGCTGAGTACATGGGGAGGATCACTTCCACAGTCCTGCTGACCACGCTGTTTCTGACACAGGCCAGGATGCCTTTGGCCTTCTTGTTCAGCCGCTGTCAACCAACACACCCAGGTGCTTTTCTGCTGGGCAGCTTTCCAGCCACTCCTCCCCAAGCCTGTAGCATTGCATGGGGTTGTTGTGACCCAAGCGCAGGACCCAGCACTTGGCCTTATTGAACTTCATGCCATTGGCCTCATGCCATCAATCCAGCCTGTCCAGATCCCTGTTATTTATTATAGGAAATAAACAGTAATTTTAGAAAGGTAGAAAAAGTAATTTCTTATGTGGCCAATCAACACTAGCAGCAGAATTTAGCCTTGCACTATTTTGTTACTAATCTTGAGAATAAAGGAGAGGGGCCGAATTAGTCTAGACAATGAACTGTGACAGTTGGATAAATCAGAGGAAAGTTGGAAAATTCAGATAAACTTGAGAATTCTGAGAAGACCAAATTAAACAAAAGGACCAGCACCAGAAGTGAGCCTTCCAACAGATGAGCTGGAGCATCATGCAAAACCATGGTTTCCTATTTTATCTAAAGGGCCTCATTGTTTTATGTGAAAAAGTTATGTTATTGTTGTATGAGGATGTTGTAACTTCTCTGCAAACACTCCTGGTTGTGAGAGAGAAAACAGGAACAGCTTCAGGTGCTCGTTAAGCTCTGGGCAAGGCAGGGTCAAGACTTTTCAACATAAATTCCAAGCTCCAGTTCTGACACGGTGCTAACTTACTATAGTACCTCTTTTGGGTATGTTCAAACGATTCCTTGTACCATGAAATGGAGCTAATGAGTGATTACCATCTTTTACAGCCCGAAAAGTGAATACAACATAACTTGTGATTTTTTTTTTTATGCTCATAAAAGAGGCCATGGCACAGGGGAAACAGAATTTTGTTTCTCCTGATCCCATGGAGAGTTATCACTTAACAGCAGTGATACACGCCTGTTTGTTAAAAAGCAGTATTTAAAACTAAGGAGTTCAATCAAATATGAAACTCTCACCATTATTGAGAAGTGTATTTTCAGTGATCTTTTGTTTGTGCTCAGTACGTTACTAGCCAATATAACAGCATTATCTAAATCAGAGACAGCATGTTAAAAGGTAGCATTACCTGTTAGCAGAAAAAAAACCCCAAACTCAACCATAAAGGCTTGTGGACGACAAGGAGGAACAGAGAACGCAACTATGGACAACTGGCACGCTCCCAAAACAGGGCATCACTAGTGTAAGTGAAGGAACCCCTGATTCTGTACTGATGCTAACTGAGCTTACATCTTAGTAAAAATAAAAAGCCATCAGGCACAGGAAAGAAAAGGACCATTACAGTAGGCAACAAATGGCAACTTCAAAAAGGTTCCAGCTAGCACCTGAATTTTCATCCGCTCTAGTCAAAAGGCAGCATGACCTTGACACATGACCTCTTCAGTACATGCACAACCTGAAAAAGAATCACTGTTTTGAAGTTCACTGTGATGAAGGTAGAAGCAATGTCCCTCCTCCCCTCACCCCAACCAAAAACCCCACCCCAAAACCCTAAGAGGAATGGATATGAGCCTAACGAGCACTGGCCCTTTGAGGCAGAGACAGTGGAACATCTTGGGATTTCCTGCCCAGCGTGTGCATTCCCATTGCAAAGCAGTGAAATTCTTAGGGCTGTGAAACTGTGCCACCTATGTGATCTTTCAGACAGCTTTGGGTAGGGGGGTAAATGTGAAAATTCTGTTGCTGTGGTTTGGTTAAAGATAGTTTCCTGTGAGGCTGGGCCTTCAGCATATAAGTTTCAAAAAAGAGAGGAGGGAAAAAAAAACCAACAAAACCTGACAAGCAAGCTAGACACAAGCTTAGACTCTCCAGGAAACCACAAAATAACCCCTCTGAAGACTGCAGAAAGTGCTATTTCTGTGCCTCTATCATCTTTTAAGGAGACAAGAGTGGAGGAGGAAGGGCTAGAGAAGAGAGCTGAGCATGCAACCAGAGCTGAATACACGCTGAATGAACGTAGGCACAAAGGAAAGTGACTGGGGAATGCCAAACCCTACTGAAGTCAATGGGAATTTCATCAGCAGCTTCATGGAGCTGGGGTTGCACACAAAGATGAAAATCCTCCTAGACAGGAACAAAGACAGACACCCGCTGTCAGCATGGGAGCCATGCAGCATGGGAATGCCCCTGATGAGATGAGCAAGCTACGCATGAACGGTGGGCTGGAATTACCAAGCTGGCTAGAGCTATTGCAAGGTTAAGCCACCACAACCAGATTGTGGTTGAGGGATGCTGATATTTTAAGCAAGTCTTCTGCATAGCAGGGAAGACAAATGAGGCGTGGAAATTGTTAGTGGGATACCATTTGTGCATCATTAGCAACACCAGCCTTCACCGCAAGGGTTTGTAAACCTCATGGTCAAGAGCAGAGGTTAGCCTCAACGCTGCCTGCAGCAGAGGTGATCTGTATTTGATCCGGCTCAAGAGCTGTAATTGAGAAACACGTAGCTTGCAGAAATAACGCCGGAGTACGGTTCATCTGCTTCATTTGGTTTTGACAATTAAAACCGGGCAACATTTCAAAAAGAGATCGCCTGGAAGAGGGAACACATTATATCAGATTAATGGCTCTTAAATGACAATGAACTGATCTTCCCCTCCACCGTTCCTCACAGCTCAAGTTCATTTTCTAGCAGTAAGAAACCACCAAACACTGCATTCATTAGGCTGAACTCCAGCTTTACATTACACCTGCACTGCTGGAAACCACAGGCACCTAGCAAGCTTTAAATTGTGATTGCTCTGCTAAGAACCAGAGCAGAATCAAACACTAAAAATAGAAAGATATCAGTTGGTTGAAAGACCTTCATATTGACAAAGGCAAAATAGTGCTTCACAGGAAATTATGAGAAAGCTTTTCCCCATACTATCACTATTCAAAATATTAAGTGAGAAAAGCTCACTTAAGTATTAAAATAAAAATATTAAATGAGAAAGTCTTCCGTAGCAGGTGACAAATCTATCTTGTCAGAAATGAACTACAGAGCATTTTTCAGCATAATTAACACATTTCCTAAACATCTGTTTTGAACATTACAGTCTTTCAATCAAGTTTGACTGTAGTTTTATATATATTCACATTTGCATTCGAATTGCATGAAGTTATTTTAAACTTGTATTTGCAACTGTATTATGGTAGCAAGGTAATTTTTTTTTTTTTTAAATCTTTTGTTTCAAGTGAAACAATAAAGCTACAAGAGGAAAGAAGGAAAAGTATCTTCTCATAACAGGAAAATCCCACTTAGGGATAATGATTAGCTCACACTAACACATACAGAGGCCACTAGCTTGATACATGAGAAACTTCTGTGTTTCACTATCGCTACAAAATTATTTAGTCTGTATTTAAATGGGTCTCTAGTTTGAACATGAAGAGGATCCCATGGACCTCTTCAAGGCAGGGATGCTCCATGCTCTGACAGTGACTTATTGTCTTGCTTTCAGCAAGTCATTTAACTCTGCAGTTTACCCTCCCATGGACCTTATTGTCATGCATGCCCTCAGCATGAATGTGTACACGAAAAGTGCAGTGTAAGTGCAAAATAATCTTACCACAGCATTTCTTTTTGGTAGTTGTTTACTAGCATGAACTACAGTGAAAGGTTATTAGTGTTGCAAGTATAAACATACTCAAAGTTAAGAAATTTCTCCAGCAAAGTGTCAATTCAGTTCCTTCGCATACGTGCTATGGCTGCATATTTATAACTACATCATCACCAGGAGACTCGCTTCATTGAAAGCGTAAGTGGACTTAGCTGGGGGCAAGATCACTGCAGTGAAGGAGACATCGGTACACCAGGCATTCTCTATGTGGAGGCGTGAGGCATGGTACAGAGAAATAAGAAATCCCAAGAAAAATCCTTCCTCATTTGCTTGTACTCCTTACCTTTCATCTCCTCAAACACAGGAGCTCTGTATTTGCTTTAACTGAGGATGAGCTGAACCAAGGTTGAAGCTTGGGTATATTGTGCTTGCAGCAGAGAGGCCACCTCAGTTTGGGTTGCCTCTTTATTCTTTCAGCCTCCCACCGTGGCTCAGGTCTACCCTCCATGGCACAGACTGTCAGCTGTGTTTCCTTCCCTGCCATAAGACAGGACAAAGCAGCAGAGCACCGAGAAGCAAGGCCCTTCCTCTGTGCAATTCTGCAGAGACTGGTGCACCAGGAGCAGAGGAACGCAGCTGATGTACCGGGGCCTCAGAGAGTGCAGAGTAGCTCGGAGCATGAAGCTGGCTTGACACTGGAGGGGTTTATTCCTTAACTTAGCAGGGGTTTATTGCTTAACTTAGCAGTGGGTGCAGAAAGGTCAACATGCACATGAGTCTGAAGAGAGACAGAGCTTGCTTTGACAGACCTTGGTATTTAAAGTTACTTTGGACCAAATACCCCATTACTGCAATACAAACAGCATTCATGTACACAATGACTTGTTACATTATGTTTTAAGGAGCCTACAGTGGGAAGAAGCCAGAACTTTGATACAACAGATGAAAAAGCATTAATTAAAGAAGAGGAAACAACAATTTTTTGCGTGTAGTCTCGGCACCTGTACTGAACATGGGACAAGCAGACAAGGATGGAGTGGTCATTACATAGCAGATTAGAAAATGAAGTTACCCAAAATGCTACTCTGGTAATCCTTAACAACAGAAACAAGAAAAACACATTACTATGATTTCATCAAACATACATGCCCTCAGGTAAGTGGTAAGCCAAGGATGTTACAGTAAGACAGACTTGTACTGTCAACGTCAGTGAAAAGATCTACTCCTTTTTGAAAAGGAATCTACTAATGATCAGCTGTTTACACCTGCACGTTTGCTTAGTCACAGGCTGCATGCAATAAAATGACACAGCAAGACACTCCATCCCAAGGGTTTTCAGCTGCCATCAGTCTCCTGTCTACTTTATTGCGATGTTTTTGCCACAACCAAACCTTGCAAGACACACCCCTCTGGCTATAGGCAGGCACAGTGAAGGAGAACATAACGCTGAGCAATCTGGTCACAGCAGCTCTATAGTGCAGGGAACACAGCACAGCTATAGAGGTGACAAAGTAGACAATTATTGTGCTGTAGAAGCAGAGAGTTCAAATATGTTACAGAAGATGGAGACATCTCTTGAGTTTTAACCAGCATAAGAGAAATTCATTTGTCAGCGAACAGAATTTTTTTTGGGGGGGAGGCACAGATGGACACAACGATGCTATAATGATTGTCTAGTTTCTCACTTGGAAGAGTCTCTCAAACTATGTACAGCAGAACCCCCTCAAGGAGACAGACCAAAGAGAAGTTACTAAGATACTACAGCCATTGAGCACATCATAACTTCCACAGCTATGGAGAAGTGCTCAGGGGAAGTGTGCACTGAGCTCCTAGCAATTGTTCTAGGACAGTTCCTCTTAAGGACACCGTTTAGGAGCTATCACAGCCTGGGTGGAATTCACCTGAAGAACCCTGGACATGAAAAAAAAATGACTTATAATCATCAATAGCTGCATGCATCTGAGTAGAGGTGAGGATGTGGGAGGAGAGAACTGCAGTCTTCCAGCTTCTGAGAAGAGGAGGAAGTACAGGACCGATGCCAACTGATTCTGCTCCCTTACACTGGAGAGGGGAAGAAAAAGTTTTTGTCCATTCTTCCTCACTGGGGACTAATTCTCAAATGCACTGTGGGACAGCCAGAGTCCACTACATGGAAAAATGCTGAAGAAAAGCAAAATTTGCTTGAAGAAGGCTGAACTGAAGTTATCACAGTGACAGAATACACATGTGCGTGTGTGCAATAAAACAAAAACAGAGAGTTTGGGGCTGTGCTCTATGCAAAAAAGTGACCTGAATGTCCAGAGCTCTGCAAAGCCATAGGTGACAGACTGTCCAAAATCTTATGGGTCAGGATGAGAGAAGAGGCCAATGAGTGTAATAGTGTGATGGGTGGCTGCTACAGACCACCAAAACCGAGAGCAGTGGATTAAATCAGTTGTAATCAGCTGGAAGAAGTCTTTTGATTCCAGGCCCTGTTTCTACCTGGGGATTTTCACCACCCCAGTATCTGCTGGGAGGGCAACAGGAAAGGTGCAAGCAATCCAAGAGAACAATCCTGGAGGACAAATCTTTGAAAAAACTGACAGACAAGTCAATTAGGAGAGACACTCTGCTCAATCTGCTACTCATTAAGATGAACTAGTTAAAGCTGTGAAGGTTGATCACAGCCTTGGCTGCAGCAATCATAAGATGGTGATATAAAGATCCTGAAAGAAGTGAGGTAGGCAGGTGGCAGAATAGAGATCTTGAAGTTTGGAAGAGCAGATCTAGGCTTGTTCAGGGAACTGGTAGGCAGGATCCCACTGGAGGCTCAGACAAAGAGGCCTAGGAGGGCCGGTTGAACTCCAGGAACAACCACTCAAAGGAGAACAGCCTGTTCTGATGTGCAGGAAGTCAAGCAAACATGGCAAGGGGCCAGCTCTGCCCAAGGGGGAACTCCTGACTGAGCTCAAACACTAAAAGGAAGTCTATGTGAGGTGGAAGTGAGGACAGGCTACTTAAAAGGAATATGGAAACAACGCCTGAGCACATAGGAGGACAGCAAAGTAAAAGTTTGGCTGGAGTTGAAATATGGAAGGGGTGCAGAAGGCAACAAGAAGCACCTGAGCAGCAAGGAAAATGTTGGTCCATGGATAAAGGGCACAAAAAAAGGCCAAGGTATAAAACATCTTGACAGGGAAGGTCTGCTCTCAGGCATCCACGAGGGTAGCAGCAGAGTTTATGCGAGTGAAGCATGAGCCACAGTAGAGAGTGGATTAGGGATCATATCAGCAAATTAGACATCATGAAAGACAGCAGAAGGCTGGACTAGATGACCTGCAAAGGTCCCTTCTAACCTGAACTAATCTTGATTATAAATTCCCAGGAATCACCATAAACTCTTTTGCTATCTGAAGAAAAATCAAGGTAGAAGTGTCATCTCAGCCTATCATCTTTACCACAGCTGTGACAAAGCCGAAAAGCTGCTATATTTAAAGACAGAAGACAACACAACAATACATACTAGAAATGGTAATTTTAAATTCACTAACCATTTTTATCCACATGCCTAGACTCTCAGATGCTGACATCCCTTGGGTTATGTTTTCAGATACCAATACCTGAGGTGAGAGAACAAGATGGGGCCAAACATAGTGCTGCCCTCTAAACCATATCAAAAAAGCTATTAAACTAATTGCTTCCCCCTTCTACCAAGAGATTGACATCACAGATTTGGCAGCTGAATATTTAATTCTATAATACTTTAATATTAAAAAGAACCCAAGCCCTTAAAGCAAGTATGTCCATTGCTTCACCAGTACAGTAAACTCATTTAGGATGGAAAAGGCAGTAACAACTTCCATGTGGAAGACATCCTATCCTGCTGTTTGTGTTTGCTAAATTTTCCAAGAGCATCTGAGCTCCCTTTAAGTCCGGTCTGTAGGATGCAATTGCTAATGTGTTAAGAAACCTTTCCCAGAGGTCATTAGTATCCTGCTGTATTGACAAGTGGCATTATTTTGCTGTAATGTCAAAACAACCATTAGAGCAAATTAGGAAAAGAAAGGCCCTACAGGGCCACCTTCCAGAGGGCTGGAGCACCTCTCCTGTGAGGACAGGCTGAGAGAGTTGGGGCTGTTCAGCCTGGAGAAGAGAAGGCTCTGGGGAGACCTTCTAGCAGCCTTCCAGTACCTGAAGGGGCTCCAGGAAGGCTGGGGAAGGACTTTGGCCAAGGGCAGGTAGTGATAGAACAAGGGGTGATGGCTTTAAACTGGAAGAGGGCAGGTTTAGATTAGATATTAGGAAGAAATTCTTTCCTGTGAGGGTGGTCAGACACTGGAACACGTTGCCCAGAGAAGTTGTGGATACCCCCTCCCTGCAGATGTGTCCTGAGCATGACGTAAATGTTATGGAATAAG
>NW_010307518.1:2283-2649 GCF_000700745.2 Antrostomus carolinensis | reverse complement strand
CCTAATTCCACTCCCGAAGTCCCTACGGGTAACCCTACTTCGAGGGCAGAACCCTAATTCTACTCCCAAAGTTCCTAGGGGTAACCCTACTTTGGGGTAGAACCCTAATTCTACTCCTGAAGTCCCTGTGATCTGCGGAATCAAACCTTACAACTCATAGGGAGTTATAAAGCAGGTCTGTTTTATTCGCCGGCGGGCGACAGGATGGATCGCTCCATAAAGGCCCTGCGCACCCACTCTTTTACAAAGGCATTATTTAAAGTACACACACATACATACTCATTAAATTTAGGATGGGTTAAGCTAATTAGTTCCAAGAAATTTTAACATAAGTTCACTCCCATTAGCGCTTGCGTACGGCCTCCT
>NW_010307518.1:0-2034 GCF_000700745.2 Antrostomus carolinensis | reverse complement strand
CTTATTTTCTAAAATCTAATTCTTAATACAGAAAATAAATGAATAAATCTAAATATATTTTATATGTTCGCATATCACCTGGGGATAATCCCACCTCCCGGGCATAACCCTAATTCCACTCTGGAAGTCCCTGGGAGTACCCCTACTTCCAGGGCAAAACCCTAATTCCACTCTGGAAGTCCCGGATGGAAAAAGAAGAAAAAAATAACAAAACAAAACAAAACAAAAAAATTAATTTTTTTTTTTTTTAAAGAGAGGAAAAATAAAAAGGAAAAAAGAAAAAAAGAAAGAAAAATATAAATAAAAAACCCCCAAAATACCTCTACTAGTGAGCTGCTGCCATCACTGAAATGGGTCCGACTGGAACTAGTGAGCTGGAACTTTTGTTCCAGGGCAAAACTTTAGTTCCGCCTGGAAGTAGGGGTACCCCTATGGACTTTGGGAGTGGAATTAAGGGTCCACCCCGGAGGTAGGGTTACCTCTCAGGACTTTGGGAGTAGAATTGGGGTTCTGCCCTGGAACTAGGGTTAGCCCGTGGGACTTCAGGAGTTGAATTAATGTTCCGCTTCAAAAGCAGGGTTACCTCTAGAGACTCTGGGAGTAGAATTAGGTTTCCACTCTGGAAGTAGGGTTACCCCTAGGGACTTCAGGAGTGAAATTAGGGTTCTGCCCTGGAACTACAGGTACCCCCAGGGACTTCCGGAGTGGAATTAGGGTTTCGCCCTAGAAGTAGGTTTAATCCTAGGGACTTTGGGAGTGGAATTAGGGTTTCTCTGCAGAAGTAGGGGTATCCCTAGGGACTTTGGGATTGGAATTAGGGTTGTCCCTTGGAAGTAGGGGTACCCCTAGGGACTTTGGGAGTGGAATTAGGGTTCCGCCACAGAAGTAGGGGTACATACATGCACTTTGGGACTGGAATTAGAGTTCTGTCTCGGAAGTAGGGTTACCTCTAGGGACTTCGGGAATGGAATTAGGGTTCTACCCTGAAAGTAAGGTTACTCCTAGGGACTTCCCATTTAGAAGTAGGGTTCCACCCCAGAACTAGGGTTTCTCCTAGAGACTTGCTATGTAGAAGTAGGGTTCTGCCTCGCAACTAGGAATACACCTAGAGATTTCCAGTGTGGAGTTTGCGTTGTGCCCTTGAAGTAGAGTTACCCTTAGGGACTTCCGGTGTGGAATTAAGGGTCCACCCCCGAACTACCGTTACCCCCAGGGACTTTGGAAGTTGAATTATAGTTGCAACCTGGAACTAGGTTAGCCCTAGGGACTTAGGGACTGAAATTAGAGTTCTGCCTCAGGGTTAGGGTTTGGATTAGGGTAATTTAGCACTTTTCGGGCTTCCTGCGTCTATTGTTTTGTGTTGGAAATGCCTGGGAACTGCGCAGCAAGTTAGCAGGTGGTGGCAGGGGGCTGGGGTTCGGGGCTTAGTCGAGAGAGGCCACAAGACCCAGACGTGGAGCGACCATGACATGAATCATTTGCAAGCCCAAAGTGTCTCAATTGAGGTTGAGAAAGAAGTCCACTGAGCTCTAATAATGAAGCAGAACCCCAAACTTAAAAAGTGATTTTAATTATGGTGCATTTCAGGACAGATGTTTTCGCCTGGAATTGGGGAGGAAACCATGTTCCCTGATAAGGAGTTTCCAAAAGTAAAAAAAAAAAATAGTGTATTTTGGGATAGGGCTATTCTGGAAATCCTCTTAAAACTTCCATCTTTGAAGCCCACCACCGTGTTTTCTTCTTTGAAGGTACAGCACCTCCATTTCTTGTCCAACACCAGAAGCTGGGCCATGATTTGAGCTTGTTTCCTGCCTGATGGGAGAAACTTGAAGCAAGTTGACTCCTGCTCTCCTGCTTTGACTCAAACCCAGTTGGAGTTGCCGACGCAGATCCCGGGCAGGTTTGGCGAGTGCCACCGCCTCCTGCAGCCACTTCTCATCCCTGCTTTAAATCGCGTTATTTTCATAGCGCTGCTCATTTTCATCCCAGATTGAGTCCTGAAAGGACATTCGTTAATGTGGAATTAACCCTCTC
>NW_010307517.1:7358-19290 GCF_000700745.2 Antrostomus carolinensis | reverse complement strand
ATCCCCGGGGCGACCGCAGCGCTGCCCGGCCCCGGGGCGGGGGACGGGCACTGCCGGACCCTCTCCGAGCATCTGCTTTCCCCCAGTGATTTTCATGCTGGGTCGCTACAGCCGGTGACTCCGGCTGCCGGCTCCTCTGCAGGCCGTGGGGGGTGGCCCCCGCCCGGGCGTCCCCAGCCTCCCGAGTGGCTCTGTCGCTCAACAAGGACTTGTCCTGAAGTCGTTCATTTAAATCCCGAGGACAAGCACTGCCCTCTGGACCTCGGTGACCACTTGTGACTGCAAAAGCGCAGACCTCTGCAATGTACCTACAGACTTTTGTAATCCTCGCGGGTTGGGGTTTTTTGTTTGTTTGTTTTGTTGGTCATGTATCTATGTATATAGACCACACAACCTAACTCTAACCCTAACCCCAAACTACATATATACATATATGCAGTGTATACATCCACTCTGTATGCGTGTGCCCACTGGGAATACAAATTATTGGTTGGACCCAGGTCAGGGAGGTGCAGCAGCCTCACCTCTCCTGGGCTCTTGCCTCCGGCATGATATATTTTCCTCTAACAACTTTCATTAAAGATAATGCTGCAAAGAGGCAAGACAGTTCAATTACTTACATCCCAGGTGGTATTTGTGCTGCAAATGCCTACACTGTTGAAACTTGAAAAGCATTATTTTCCTGAAAGTCAAATCGCTACCAAACATACAGAAAAACTACATTGCCCCTAATGCTGATCAGCTCTGCCTTCTGGCAGGAAAGATGTAATGCTCAGATCTGTGCCTCTCTGGATAGGCATTTTTGTTTAATTGCATTTTCTACAGTGACTGGTGATGTATGAAGTGATTTGGAAAATAGGAACCAACATGAATCTCTGGCAAAACTGTGTTAAATCACATTTAAATGCTCAGGTAACAACTTCTCAGTTTCTGTCAGCTTCTTATTCCTTGCTCTTCCTCAGCCCAGCTAGGACTTTACTTAAAGTTTCAGAATATCACAGTCAAGTTATTAAACAAACAAAACCCCAAACCAAATTAAAAATCTCACTCAACATAGATGCATTTTAACATGTATGTTCAAGATCTTTACAGCTCGTTAAAATTAATTTGGTTGGCTATCAAATAGCTACAGAGTGGAGGTAAAGAGAGACTTCTTCTATGTATGGTGAAATAATTTCATCCTCACTATAGGAACTTCTGTTTTGCCACACAACCTGAAGTCCATGATTTTGATCTTTTACAGTCTAAATCCTGACTGGAAGCATCTTAACTGCCATAGGAAAAAAAAAATAATATTCCCACTTCTAGATAAATTACCACAGCCATTTCTCTCAGCTGGCTCTGAGAACTACAGTATTTAGATCAACATTTCTGACTATCAGGCAAGGAAAACAAAAGCCTGTCATTACTCCATTTGTTATGCTTTTAAATTGAAGCACCCATCTTCTTCACTCATTCCACTAAAATGGTAGATCTGCTGTTTGCATATGGTGATAAATCTAAACCAGAGATCAGCCAGCAAGGTGTATGCACCACTTTAGTGCCACTTAAGAATTAAATTGGAAGATAAAATATTAAAGTGGAACTTAAATTAAGCAGAAGCCATGTGTTGTCCTTCTGGCAAGGGTGAATTGGGCCCCCAGAAGCTGATTTTATTTGGGATGTAGCACTGATAAGGGATAAGGACATAATGGGGGAGCTGCTGGGCTCTTTGGTCAGTTTAGGTCCTTTTGGAGAAAGTGAGCCCAAATTCATTCAGTTTAAATTAAGACTCACCTTGCAGGTCAAGGTGTGTAGCATTAAGGTGAGAAAAGACCCAAGCTGAGAAAACAAAAGGAAAATGGAAACTATTTTTAAAGAGCAGTTCCTCAGTCAAATACACAAAAAAGGAGGATGAAGAAAGGAGAATTCAGGAGGGGTCTCTGTGATGGGAGCGTGCTCCAGGTTGGAAGACTTCAAACACACACTTGAAGGCATCAGTGTGGATGGGATTAAAGGTATAGAAATGGAAATTAGTATAACTGAGACAGGAGCAAAAAGCTTAGCAAAGCAGGTATGTCATGGGAGAGGACAACCCCTATACCCAATTTCTATGAGAACTGGCACTTTAAAAAGCAGGTTGAGACCAAGGTTTTAAATTGACAACTCTGTATGTATTTTAAAATGCTAGAGTCAACTGCCTGATTTCAGTGGCATGTGGTACTTGGATCAAAACCATTAAGGAATAAGACATTAAAAAAAAAAAAGGGGGTCAAGCACAACAAAGCACCAAAGGCAGGCAGATCCCTGCCAGTGCAGACTGGTGCCTTCGTACACCAAAAGAGCTGATATTTTCAACTGAGAATAATACGTAACTCTCACCTCTTGGGGATCAAGTGACTTTAGATAAAGTGCCAACCATAACATTGCTCATTAGTCTGGGAAAGGCTGAAGAAGTGTTAAGCAAGGAGGAGCTGTTTGGGGGAAGATGGTAAGGAGTGGTAGTAAATGGAACTACCGGGCTGAGCAGAGATAATTAATGGAGCTGTTCAAAGATCAGTCCCTGGGTCAAATTATGTTCACTTATGACCTTGGCCAAAAATTAGGGAAGGAGGAGAGCCAAAACATCATGATTGTCAAGCTGGATGGTATTTAGGGCTAGAGTAGTGGACATGAGAAGAAATATAAAATACTGGGAAGTCCAAGGTTATGATCATAGGGACAAATAACTGGAATTTCAAGTAGGAGATGGAGACTCATCAGCTGAAAATAACAGCAAAAGAGAGTGGTGCCTATTCAATCACAGGATGACTAAGAACTATGTCTATGGTACAGCTCTGAATAAAGCAAATAGAACATTAGGCTGTAGGAAGGAGAGAAAAGGAAAGTTTAAATGCTTTATGGAAAGCTGCAGACAGATCTCACCTGGAACCTCACACAGTTCTGGTCACCCATGTTTTGAGGATATCAGTGCTGACCCAGGGAATATATAGCCTATACCACTGGAGGGGTGCCATGTAAGTACACATCTGCTTCTGCCCAGTAAAAAAATGGTAAAGTTGAAAAATGACAGCTTTCTATAAACACATCAGGGAGGAGAACACTAGGAGAGGGAGAAGTACTTCAAGGTAAAAAAAAATATATTTTATATAAGAATAAAAAGTTGTGAAATTGGAAATGACACATCTTTCTGTCACAAGAGGATCTGAAACAGTCGTCTGTTGGAAACTGAGGAAAAGATAATTACTTTTAAGCTGAAATTTGATAATTTTAGGGAAGAGGTTATGGGATTTGGTTGTTGGCAATCGGAAGGGGCTGGATGTGATGACCTAGGATGAACTTTGCTAATGTTGCATTCCTATCCATGCAATACTGCTTGTTTGCGTATTGTCACCAATATATTGCTACACATATTGTTGATGGTCCACACCTGAAATGTGAGTGTGCCTCTGCCAAACTACTTTGCATGGAGCTCTCTCCCAGCAGATCTGATTCACATTGTCCTTCAAGGCAGAAAGGATAAGTTCAAGTCCTTCAAGTCTGTGGATAAGACAGAGACCAACAGGCCCTGGGGAAACCTCTGCTGTTAGTTAAAAAAAACCTTACACATAAGTTGTACCTTTGTTTCCTTATTGAAAACAGAAAATTCAGGTAAGTCCCACAGAGAGAGGTGTTTCTTGTTATGTATCAGACTAGTAACAGGGATAAGAAGAACAAAGGCTGTTAAAATTAGATTTTAAACCATCAAAACAGAAGCACTCAACAAGTGGCTTAACAGGCTATGTTTTACAAGGTACTGAATACTCCAACATCTATTGACTTCAGTGGAAACAAAATGTAGTTAGCACCTCAAAGGGTAAAGCTCCTGGGTAATTAAATCTCAGGGAGGACATCTATATTTTCTTAGAGGGGAGTTGCTTAGTCTATAAGCAACCTATTCTAATAGTAAAGAGGCATCATGGGCATTATTTTTTTTCCTACACTCACAGAATCCATTCTTTCCTTCACAGCGACATAATACAATTCCTATTTACTGTTCAAGCAATTCCAGTATTTTACATCTAGTCAAACTAAATTGGTAGATAGGGTTTAATTAGCCATTTTTTATAATTTATTAAGGTCTCCAAATGGAGCACATTATTCTCTTTAACTCCAGTACCAGTGCATAGACTTTGTTATATAGAGGATAAACAATAAATCATTTCATTTGGATTCTAAACATATATTCTAACTATATATAAGCAGGTTTGGATTCTTAACCATTGGTAGCTGATGTTTCCCTATTTTATGGAGGTTGTCTACCCTTCTTAGGAGAGATACAGCACTTCCCCTGGATTTTCACACTGCTGGTCTGCAAAGGTTTGGCAAGTCATGATTGCTGTGAAGATGAAGATCTAGGGAGGAAAACAAGAGAATGAAAACCAGAGCCAAAGTTGTGGGAAAGCTCTGGGAAATAAAGGTAATAACACTGTATCCTGTGTGTCACTGAGCAGGAGAATCCTTAAATGAACTGCCTATTATTCATCTTTTATGAAACACTGAAAATGCTTGCTGAGAGGCATAGCGTGCAAAGTATGTCAAGCAAATATTTAACTTCAGCTGAATAGATTACAGTCTTGAGGGCAAGAGCAGCAAAAGACAGTACAGGAAACCGCAAGGGACACAATTTTTTTGCAAGAGGATTGTCAGCTCTGGGAATTAGTTGATAGGACAGTATCAGTGGTTATGGCAATAAAAATAGGAAACTAGGAGAAAGCTGAAGGAGACAGTGGTTAGAAGCAAGGACCAAGAAGACTGAAGACAATACCATAAGAATACAGAGAGAGATAATGAGGAAAGAAGGCTGAGGTGGGGCATACCATAAGCTGAAAAACTGCTTCACCTGTTAAAAAAACCCAAAAGCGTGGATTCAAAAAAGAGATGAAACAGAGCAGAAGGGAAAAACTGCTCTGAGGAAGGCATTTTGGATGACAAAGGGCTATGCAACAGAGAAGGGAGATGGGGAACAGGAGGCTGCAGGAATGAGGAGATAAGGAGAGACATGAAGGTCAGATTCAGATGACCTGGTGCATAACCGAGACACCGCAACTTCTGTGATGTCTCAGCTCTAGAGGGTGACGCACAAGTCAGGCTATCGGCAACTGCCGCCTTCTGGCATTCTCTGTGGTCAACAGCGAGAGGTGATTGTGACACCAACATTAAGCACCTCCAAAGGATGATGTGAGGAAAAGCCTGGTGTGGCATTCAGCAAGGGTCAGGGTTTTGTCTAAGGCAGTGCCGAGGCAGGGTAGAACACAGCTATTCCAGTAATGCAGTTTGAACAGGAGGCTCAGAAGATGATTGAGTGGCATGCCACGAATTATCATTCATGACAAAGATGGGAGAGCAAGGCAGGGAGAAGGGACACCCAGCACTGCCTGTGTGATTACTGCAACCTATTTCTCTGCACATACTCTTTTCAAACAGCTGTATTTTTTTTGTGACAGAACGTGCAGGTGGACTTCCTCAGAATTTTGATCTCTACAAGACAGAGGTTGGGTATACTGTCAGAATTGCAGATAACTCAGGAGACTGAATTTATTTTTCAATAAGCCAAGCATGGGCCTCAAAGCCTGCAATCCTTTGCTAAAGGTATTATCAGTATTGTTAATTTTTCGATGTCTGCAAGCAGCATAATTTGGAGACAGTCTCAACTAGTCCTAAATTCTCTTTCCAAGTTCGGCTTCTTGAAAGTGCTAGTCACATTGTATTTCTGTGAGCACTTGAAACCAACAGAGGTGAGTGCTGCTGTCAAAGGAGGTGATTACATCTTCCCCTCTGCTGGTCACTTGTTTCATCCCTGTTTCCTTCCTTATGGTCTCACAAGTGTTTGAGCAGTGAATCAGATTGGTGTTAAAACTAAACCAGGGAGAAAGTGGTGAATTTGGGGAGAGGCAATCTCCCCAGTGCAGGGCCAGCTTCCCCAGCTCAAATGAATTTGTGGAGTTTGCGTGGCAGCCTCCAGACTCTGCTGCCAGTTGGGAGGAGAGTCCTGTCACAAGCCCCTGAACCCTTAATCTTGTCAGGCGAAAATCCACAGTGGCCCAAGGAAAGGAGAAAAGCAAATACATGCACAAATGCCTTTAATCTTCATTGCTGCAGGTGGATTACAAATTTTCTCTGACGCAGCTCTGTTGCTAGCAACGTGGTTCTCTACATTGGTCATTAGACATACAAATGGAATACATTATTCTCCAGGTCGAGTCTTTTATTTTTATTCTTACTTAACTTTAAAAAAAATTCAGAAAATTTAATATAGTGATTTGAGGATTTTTGAAGATACGAGCAGTCAGTCATAAGTTTCAGCCAGATGATTCAGCTAGAGCTGAAGGTCATGCCAGATGTTCCTGGAATGGCAATTTCCCTTGAATTTACAGTAAAGTTTCACTTTTTGTGTATAACTCCGTACCATGAGGTTTTACTGATCCTCAGGCAACTTACATGGAAGCAAATATTTTTAATATAGTTTTTCAATTATACAATTACACTGTTTTTTATGTGGAAGAATAGAATGCTTACTCTAGCATTTAACAAATTAGCACTGACTGCATGTCTCTGTTTCTGAAGTGAGAGAGCCCAGCCAGCTAACTCCATTTTTAATTCAGTTCTCATATGAAAAGAATGTGAGGATCTAAACAGAATTCCTTCAGACTTTTATTATTTCTGCTAGTGTAGCCTTACATTTATTTTTATGTCAGTAGCTTGTAAGGCCATGGATTAAAATGCACCAGAGAACAATACTTTATTACTATATTTTCTAGTCCTTGATGTCTGGAACCACACAAAGTAAGCATTTGCAGTGAATTCCAAATTAACTAGCTCTCGCTGACAAGGAATTCGTGTTTCCTCATATGAAACATCATTTATACACCAAGATCACAAGGAACTAAAACAAATGCATGTTTTCACTGAACCCCTCACCTGCCCTCTGCCCAGGAATACATACCCCCCCAGGGCTATTTCTAAATTCCAAACCCCTGAGTATCTGGAAGCAGAAGGTCATTTTCTTAAATCAACTTTGCAGAGAAACGTTCCCTTCTTCTCCCAACAAGCAGGGAATCTCCTCTCCTCTCTTCCACTTCTGAGCTATTCTGGCTCAAAGCCAATGACAACTTCAAGCTGCTGTATTTTGAGGCCAAGCAGAGAAAGGGAGAAGAGCTGACATCCTGCGACACCAATGTCAGTGGCGAAAAATTCCAGTGGCTCCACAAGGACCTATTGGGAAGATTCCCAGTGCTCTCCCAAGAGGAATAGCACATACTCATAATAATGAGAATCCAGTATGTCAGTTGTGTGCTTGGGACATTTTCATACAAAGAAAACCCAATGCAGATGATTTTTAGAACTAATTTTAAAAATGCATAATTTATGCTATTTTTTCTGCCTCTGGTATCTGTGTAGTTAGAGCTGGTTTTAAGAAGAAATCATAATAAACAGTTCTCAAATCATTATATTAAAAGCTCCACCACTTTCTGAAATTATTTCTGTAATATGTGAGAAGTGGTTGTAGGAAGCAGCACTTGAATCAGATCTCAGGGGTGAGAGCCAGGTCAGGGAATTCCAGGAGATTGTAGCTGAAACCTTTTAGAGTTCATTTCTGGAACCAGATTGCTCAGACCTGAAGGGGAGGTAAGTGAGAGACAGACTGTGTTTTGGGTATCAGATCCAAAAGCATAGCTACATGCTTTTGGATGGCTGTGAGGACACAGAAAGAATATCAAGTGGATATACTTTCCACTTGAAAGGATAGCAAAAGTAAGTGTCAAAGTAATTGGAACACAGTAATTACCATGTGGATATGTCTTCAAGTCACAGTCCATCTAATCCAGATCCTGCAACTAGCAGTGATTATTGCCAGAAACTTCAGAAGAAGCTGCAAGAACCCCTCCATTAGAGAGTGTGATGAAAAGCTGTTCTGCATGGAGATCTCATCTTAATATCTATCTGAAAAAGGCTTCTGATGTTAAAATAGCTGTCTCCCCTCTAACACCTATTGCATCACCAAATGTTATATGTTCAGATATTCTTGTTGCCAACAGATCTTTGTGGAATTTAAGGACAAAGGGATGATTCAACCAAATAACATGATCTTCATATCACAGGACATTTTATTTTATTCAGTTGCTGTTCTGGGACTGTATCTGATGAAAGCATCCATCCCCTCTACAAAGGCATCCGGTGGTGAACTGTAGACATGAAGGTGTGGAGCTGCTTCCTCTTGTCACAGTGGTTTGTTCTGATAACTGATGACCTCTAAAAGTCTGTGCTTCCTCCATGTGTTGAAGGTAAAAAGCTCCTGCTTCCAACCAGTGGTTTCTGCTAAACCTTCCTCTGCTGGAGGAAAGAGCCTTCTAGTACACAGCAGTACCTTCTTATGATGACTCTTCTGCTCTGGACTCCAACCACTTTGTCCTTTTTTACAAAGAAAATCAACTGTGCTCTATAATCTCTCACAGCAAAGGATTTTTTCAGCCCTCACAGTTGCCTATTGCTCTTCTCTGTTTCCTCCCCAGTTTTTCACTGTTTCCTGAAGAAGTGTGGGCACCAATGCTAAATGTTATATTCTAATATCAGTCTCCCCAGTGCTGAGTGTGCAGGTGTTATCACCCTCTTCTACTTGCTATGTCTCTGCTTATTCACCCAAAGATCTTGACAGTTTTTCATAACACATGTTCACAGTAGGGGATCACATTGATTTGCTCTGACACCAGAAACTCTAATTACTTCTGGAGTTACTCCCTTCCAGCTGATGCCCAGACCAGAGTTCCTGTAGGCATGGCCTGTATTCTGCGTTTGCATTTATCCATTAACATCCAGTTGCATCACAACACAGTTTGTTGGAATGGGCCCAACTCACTTCATGTTCCAAATCACTCCGTACTACTGCCAGGTCCAAATACTCTCTCTGAGCCAGGTTCTCCATGTGGTTAGTATCAGACAGTTATGAGATCGTGGCAGTGAAGGAATGAAGTCTTGGGCTTTGCTTTGCACAGAGGCAAGTCAGGATTGTACTGAGACAGCTCCAGGCAGAGCTGGTTTCAGCCTGGCTTTGCTGCATCCGTCACTCATGAAAAAAATAAATCAGCGGGAATGTGAGCATGTTGGTTTTATATGCTCAAAAGTGTAGGCAGCTCACAATCCACAAATCAAATATGTGGCTACCTAGCTGCTAACATCTGTAACCACAATCCCCATGGAATGCAATGGGGATATGAAATTGCACCTTCAAAATTGAAGATCAAATCAGAACTCCACTAGTAAAGAAAGTGCTCCTTTTCTGTCAGCATCTCTATACAAGAGTTTTTTGCAGATATAGTACCCAGTCTTGTAAGGCTTAAAGGCAGGAATTCTAGTCATAGTCTATCTGTATTTTCAAGCATTTTTTTGCATTGGAGCAATCTCACATCTGCCAGGAATTTTCATCAACAGGGAAAGTTCTACTATATTGCTGCAAAATCCCTTTTGTGCATCAGCTTAGAATGCATCTGCTGATGGATCTACACAAGAAGACTTATGATATTTACACTCTCACCCCCTGGGACTGCAGCAGTAATTTTGGAGAGACAGAGTTATATCAGTAGAACTTTCTAGCTTAAGAATATAAAGTGGTGAGGGAACACAGTAAATAATCTTCTGAAGTCTTTCTGCAAATGATATTTAAAAATGCCTTTGAGGCAGAGAAGAAAAGACAGAACATTATTTTTCTAATGTGCCTAAAATTCATTAACTTCCAGTACTCCATTTTAACTAAAGATAGGTGAAACACTTTCACAGTCATATGCGTGGCACCTACACAAATAAATGACATATATTCAACTGTTCCATGCTTATTTCTAAATTAATCCTTGTAATGTATTTAGCCATTGCTTTGAGTATGTTATACTGCTTTGTAATGTGCTTGCTTTTAAAAGTACCAGTTAGTAACAGGTGAAAGAAAAAAAAAACAGGCAGAAGAACTGGAAGCTTGTGCCAAATCAAGAGGTGATCTGTTTCTTTACAGTCAGAGCAGAAAGAAACCCTGAAATATTTTTCTTTTGCAATATGTATCCCACTGGAAATGCAGAGACACGGACAACATCCAGTCCCTCCTGAACATTTTCCTTCTGCTTTCCAGGGCAGAATAATTGTCTGCAGGCACTTAAACCTAACATTTTCCCTAGCCTGCATATTACCTGTGGGTTGTCATTGCCACAGTATGCTCAGAGTGCCTCTCCAAAGGGCTGGGGGACTTTGACTCCTGCCTGAAGTCCTGCCTTGGTGCTTATCTCCTGCCTGGAGTTAAATGTGGGGCAGTTCAAAGCAGGTAGATCATTACACAAGTGTTTTCAAGAAGTTCCAAAAGCCATGTCTAAAAATACAGCCAACTTCAGTTGCTGTCAGGATCATTACTTAATTAACAGTCCTGTGGTCAGACCAATCTTAGGAGCTAAAGCTCTGCCTGAGTGAGGTGACTATGCCAGGCACAGGAAGAATGTCCTATGTGCCAGGTGATGCAGTACTCCACATTAAGGGAAAAAATAGTTTTCTCATCTCTTGAGGAACCTGAGTCTCTGCACAGAACAGAAGAGTCATGGGACCAAAAGGGACCTCCTGCAGCATGCAGCCAAGTGCCTGGGGCACCAAATCTCAGATGTGTAAAGGCATCTCAAGCACAGCCCCAGAAAAAGGCCAGGTTCAGACACCTCTCTGTTTAGTGGTGGTGAACCCCAGTTCTCCCCAGACAGCACACCAGAGGTGCCAGGGCTCCTTGTGTGATCTGTGGGCCGACACCTCCCATATGTCCCTTAAGGGGAAGCATCCCTCTGGCTCTGTGCATTGACTGTAGACAAAACATGGGTACTCTGCAAGAGGCCAGACCCCCCTCAAGGTGTCACCTGGCACCTACACTGTGCCCATGGCTGCTGGACTGAGCCCCTTGCTCTGACTGGCACAGGAGGCCCATCACAGAGCAGAGGAGGGCCCACCAGTTTGCTTTCTAACATCTATTAATCCCTAGCTCAAAGGTAAGAAACACTTCATTAAGGACTATGTTTCGCTCACATCACATTAAAGATTTCTGGGACTATTCAGTCTACTTATATATAGTGTGTATATATATATATACTTTTATAGACATATATATATAGTCTATATACGTATAGTATATATATGTCTATAAAAAGTATCTTAGCTTTTCTTTACAACACTTTGCGATTGTCTCCTGTTAGCTTAATGGACAAAATGTTGATGTTTATACTTGTGACAAATGTATACAATTTCAGTTTTACTTCAGTCTCATTTTAGCAGTTGCCTTCAATATATACAATATGCTCCTTTTTATGTCTCTCCAAAGGGAATTCTCTACACTATATATAACGAGGTCCATTTTCTCACTGTACTAAGCAATAAAAAAAGGGAAGAAATGTAGCTTATTTTTTCCCCACAGATGAAATCAGAGTGGGATAATAAGAATAGTTGTGCAGCCTGTTTGCCTTGGAGGCGCCATCAGCCCAACCATCAGCCCAGCAGTGCTGCCAAGGACATGTACTGCTGCTTGTTTCTGCAGCAGCCCAGAGACACATGCTGCACCACAGGAGATACCACCAAGGGCAGGTGGGATGAACTTGTGTGGGATGTAAAATATTCACCACACTTGTTTGTGTAAATGAATACAAACAGTGGGAATTTCCCTGTCTGCAGAAGGGAAACTGTACTCACTGGGCTCTCTTCTACAGCTCATCCAGAGCTGCGTACACACGACCATTGCCGCCTCCACACCTCCTGTGGTTTTGCTTTGACTTCTTGCCTGTCTTCACTATTGCACTTAGATGATGACACTGTATTGGGTCTGGCTGAGATGGAGTTATTTTTCCCCATAGCAGCCCTCAGAGTGCTGTGTTTTGTATTAGTATCTAGAAAAGTGTTGATAACACCC
>NW_010307517.1:0-6899 GCF_000700745.2 Antrostomus carolinensis | reverse complement strand
CTGGCATTCAGGCAAGGTCAACCCACCACGGACACACCGGCAGGACATCACACCATCTGGTCCTTCTCCAGTGGTGCCTGTCACTAGGGCCCCATTGGTGATCCCAGGCCCTGCAATGCTCTAGCCCTATCCCCTGTACACTCACTGAAAACACGTCTTCCCAGAGGATATCTGGGACAGCAGAACAGACTGTAGACATGTGCTTGCATGCACACAGGTATGTGTACCAGTGTGCAGATACACAAACATGTGATTGTCTTTCCACATAAATCCCCAGGTAAACTAGATATATGGTAATCTCCAAGACTCAGTCACTTCAACTCCCCAGTTTGGGCTGTTGCCCATTTAGATGCTAAGCACTCCAGAATTGGCACGTCATCTTTATACCATCTGCAAAATGTCTAGCACCCTCTTGGGATAACTGTGGAATAATAAAAATGTTAATGGCCTAAATTCTAATGAGATTGTTATACAGAGGTCAAATATTAACTAAAAGGAATATATTAAGTCAGACAAGTGCTTTCTGTTTTTAAAACACCCAGTTCAGTCCACACAACATCTTTTTGTTCCTTGTTCTGTATCATTCAATTAAATGTAAGAAGCTAATGTTACTTAAACAGATTTTATTGCACTGACAAATAAGAAGATAAAATTGATTTTTCAAATAAGATCAGCCTTTATGATTTGTGATGGCTGAAACCAAATCAAGGTAATTATACATCAAGCCTGCTATTTCTGCACTTAAAAAGCTGGCATGTAGCTTGTTTGATGGACATTTAGCATTGTCAGACCTTTGTTATGGATAATAAATCATTCCTCTTACTAGGCTGCAGAAGCAGTAAGATCCCTTCAACAAACTAAATTTCTATTGCACTGATCATTATTGCCATTACTATTATGATGCCTATATACGTCATTATTGGACATGTCTGTATTAACGGAGCCCTGCCACTTTGCCCCGGGGGTAATGTAAAACCACCAAACAAAAGTATTACTGCCAAAGGTCTGAAAATACAGGAAGAGAGAAGGAAGTGGAGGCCAGGGGTGTGTATCTGAGGGCAGAAGAGTCACGGGGATGCTATGACGGGCATCTTCAGGAGGGGCTGCAGCAACGGACTGAGCTATGAGGTGATGCCTGAGGTTGGCCACATGGGCGAGAGGGACATGGATCTGATAGAGGGTCAGGTTACTGGAAAGTAACCACCAGCATGTAAATATGTGTCAAGTTACTCAGTTGTCACTGCTTCTTCTGGGTGGGTAACTTTGTATTTGCCCTCTTTATAGGTTGATTACGACCTCCCTTAGACTTTTGTTCAAAAATTTGGTCTTGAAATTACTTCTGAAGATTATATGTGAATCAGGACATGGCCTCCCATTTTACAGCAACTTTATACACGGACATTTGGTCTCATCATACACTGAAATGAAGTGAAATCTTCTGAATACGTGTATAAAACAAGAACTGTGCTGAAAGGTTTGTCTCTGAAGGGAGGCTCAGCTTTTTGACTCCCAAAGAGAGGACAGGATCCCTCCAACCCAGACAGGCCAGGGCTCATCTACCACGCTGCTAACGAGAACTATGGATACTTTATTTGCTCCCTCTTAGTGAAAACTTGGTCCAGCCTGGCCAAATACCCTGAAAAGTATCTACAAAATTTCATTTGTTAAATATTGTGTTCTCTGATGGAAGCAGAAAAACTCTTCAATTTCTGGTGTGATTAACACTTTCATATACGAACCTTGCACCTATTGATCTACAATGAGCTGAAAAGTCTTTGCTCTGTTACATTCTTACTAGAAATCTTGGTAGAGTATCTGTGGAGAGCAACCATTGAACCCGTCAAAGAAAACTAAAAAAAACCCCAATGACTGATCTGAGGAAGTTGCCTTTGCAGTAAGTGTCCAGCAGTGGCTAAACATGTCTGTAGGCCCTGTATGAATTCTGCAGCTGCCTTGCTGGTGTTGGACCTGCCTGATTTCAAGCACTTCGTGAGAAAGGTGCAGGCTTCTCATCCCTTCGGCTGTCCAGGAAAGGTAATTTAGAAACATCTAATATTACAGCTCCTGTTCAGGCAATTTTGAAAATGAAAATTGTTGATTCAGAGACAAGAAATTTATTAATTCGGACAAAAAGCACACCTACTTCCCAGTCAGTTCACAATAATTTCAATTTATCTGGTGAATAGAGTCTGATGTTATAAATGGATTTAAAGCACTGAATAGTTCCACAATTACTCCACCACAGCTGTAACCACTGCACATTCACAGCAGCCACACAGGGTTTATGAAAGCACCATTCCAGACTGCCTGTACCAAGGACACACCTTCATATGTTCAGAGCAAATGCTGCTAATATATTTCTGGCACAAAGTACTGATCAAAGAATGTCAAAGTCTCTGGATGCTAGAATTGTTATTTACTACTGGTGTTTTTTCCAATTAAACAAAGTTTCCAAAGTTTTCCAGTTGAGTCCAAAACATATCCTTTGGAACATTTTGGTATTGACTGATTGAAGCTACAGCTCTACCAAAGCCTGCCCAGATCCATACTGGATTTCCTTGGATGGACAATGTGATGCTTTCAGGTTTTTTTCCTGAAATGTGATCCCAGTAAGCATAAACTGTGGCTGTGGTACTAAGACCAAGCAGGATAGAGACCCTCACATTGTCCTCAGGCCTGAAGAAAACAGATAATAGAGCTCCCAAGCTCCCTGTTGCAGAAGCAGAGGCCAAAACTAACAAGAGGTTGAAAAATGAACAGTTACTCGGTAACTCATGGTGTCCATGTAACCTGAAAATGGTATAGCCATCATTACTTGCAAAGAACAGGATCTGTAACTAAAAATAGATCGCCTGGCTTAAAGTGGAAAAGAAATTCTGGATCTTAGAAAATGTGTGAAAGAGGTATTTAAAATGCATGGCATTGAGAAGGGGGACACATTTCCACTGACTCCTTTGCTGAACTTAAAGAACAGCATGAAGACATGGCAATTTGGGTTTTGCTCTGTCCCCTGCATGAGCAAAGGCCAGAGCACCACTGGAACCTATTACTCATCATTGCCTGTCACACAGCTCCCAATGAGCTGCCAAATCCCTCAAACCCACCAGAAGCCAAATACCTCGCTTGGGGGCTGCCATCATCACAAGAGCTACTCCTAACTCTCATTCTGTTTTTTTTCCTCTGAATGCAGTATAAAATCAAGGCTGTCAAAGTCATTTGCTTACACCGAGATCAATAATATAAACAAAAGGAGAAAATAAATTCACTTTTACCTGATGCTTGGCACACAGCCTAAATATATTTCTCTTTGAGGACAACGTGTAAATAAAGAGATCTGTGATTTTTAAAGGACATTTAAAACCTCTTCAAGATGACTATTAGAATGCCTGGTGCTATTTCTTTTTTATCTTGAAATTTCAAACATTTATGTGCAACCAACAAAATCCTTCTCCAATCAAGAGGTACAAACTTACTTCAGTTGGGGGGTTGTTTCAAAACAAGACCATGTAACTACCCCAGCACTTCCCAGGGAAGCATATTCTTCCACCCATCAAAACCAAAATTTGCACAATTTGGCACAGCAGTGGCTGTGAGAAAGCCACTTAGGACAGAGGGAGAAGCTAAGAGGTTCCCTAAACTTTATTCCTTCTATCTTGCAGAGACTGAAGTAGAGCAGGCCATGCTGTCTGTGAGTAGTGTAGGATATCTGCAGTAACATCAGATTTGCTGCCAGTTTGGCTGCAAAGCTGACAAGAGACCCTTCTGGTCTGTCCTCAGGTGCAGCTGTCTCAGAACACTTGTGTTCACCAGTGAAAAACTCTACGTAGTGATGGGATAGCAGTATTTTGTGTCTTACCTAAATGGACCCTTTAGAGTACAAGGTGCCTGAGGACAGTGCTGTGCGTTGGATGGCATCGTGACCTGTAGAGTAAAACAATGAAGGTGCAGCCAGGTGCAGAAATCAAAAGCAGTGACATGTCTGTAGAGCTGCCTAGTGTTAGTTACTGCTCCAAAAGGAGAGATGCAGTGGTCAAGCAGGACCACTGAGCAGCTTTCCTCTCTGTCCAGGTACCACCTTTGTCAGTGGCTCTGTGAAACAGCCCCATTTCAGCCACATCTTGGTGCACGCCACCTGTGCTGCTCATAGGTGGTTCCTGCTCACTTTCTTCATGTGCACAAATGGGTCCAGCCGGACCTTGTCCTCTGACACTGCAGAACAAACAGAAGCTAGGAGAGACAATAAAAATCTCTACTGACATCTCGCAAGTGGAGTCCCCCTGAGCACTCCTTTTTATTTCTTTTCGACTGTGCAGTCTCCAGTGGCCAATTGTTGGGTGAAGATAGCTAGCCCTTAATTAACACCAGTTTTATATATATGTGTGTGTGCATGTGTGTGTGTATGTACAGGTTTTTTTCTCTTGTTCTGCTTTTAACTCCTACTCAACTAAAAATATGTACAATTAGCATGTTTGAGGCATCCCCTCTTGACACAGAAGGAAGAAGCAGCCATTTTACTAAGCAATTAATTCTTTACCTACCATTTTCCCACCTATGCTCCCACCTGAATTTGCTCAAATATCAGCCTTTAGTGTTTCCTTCTAAAACTCTTCTGCAGAGACTTTGTGCATGCTCTGTAGCCTCAGGATTTCAGGGAGGGAGAGGAGTTTGCCGCTTCTCCCTTCTTACCCCTCCAAATGCCATTTCTCCTGCTTCTCATTGCCTTCTTCCCTGGGATGAGTTACTCATTCCCACTCCTCCCCTTGCAGGACAGGGTCTGAGAAAACCATCATATTAGAGACAGGGTCAGCCCAGAAAGTTTCTGCTTCCTCTTTTTACCACTTTTCTGGTTCTTCTTCCCTCATCAGCCATATGGCCATAGGGCACAAACCCAGAGCAGGGAGATCCAGACAGACCCGGGAGAAGAGAGTGCACCTCAGAGGCAGAGTTTATCTAATTGCCCCATTTGCAGTGAGGAAGGAGCTTGTGCAAGTGAGTCCACATCACAGAGGAAATCCTGCCATGGGACCTACGCTGTCCAGGAGCACACAACTAAAATATATGGAGCAGGAGTTTGCAATGCCCAGCCCCACTCTGACCTCACACAGAGCCTGCCCCAGAAGCCCTCAGTGGAGCATTTCTCTCTGTTCTCTTGCAATACCCAGTATCCCCCATCATCATCTCCACTCCAGCCAGCTCACACCTTCATGCCCCTTTGATGGGTGTGCAACTGATACAAAAACCAACCAGCAGCACAGTGAAGCAGTGCAGTCCCCAGGCAGATGGATGTCCACTCCATGGGGTGGATCCATCGTACAGCCACAGCACGGGATACAGCATAGCAGTCTCACTTTGCCCAGTGAATAGACATGTCAGTACTCATTTCTGAATTTGCTTATCTTCTTCATTCATTATGTAGCCCAAGGCCTTATTTATTACCCATGCTACCCTCTGCACTGACAGCAGTGCTGATTTTCCTCACAGGCTGTTCCTTTGTTGTCTCATCCCAATATCAGTGTGCATCACAAATACTATTTTTTTTCCTTTACGGTGTCCTCATGTGATGGCAGTTCCCTTGTGTCCCCATCTAACATTTGGGCACTGAGGCACAGGGAAATTAAAAACATCCCTTAGATCCTGTGGTAGGTGAGAGGTGGGTTTTGCTGGCAGAGCTGAAGGGTGCAGTGCGGTGAGTGCCTGGCTCTGCAGTCACATCAGCAGAGCACTGAGCACCGAGAGGTGCTGTGCAAGTGGCAAATGAGGGGCACCCTCTGGCACAGAGGTGCAGAGCTTGGATGAAATGATTTTCCTATAGGCCCTGTGTAGCATCCTCTGGTAACATCCAGAAAGCTATTCAGCTGCTTTAAGGTTTCTATTCCTACAGCACCTTAGCTTTTCACTGCCTCTCTTTTAGCATCCACAGCAAATAAGCAGGGGGCCTACAGAAGGCAAATTCCTTCCATTCACAAACCCTGATCCATTCCTTGGGCAAATCGTGAGTGTGAGTGTCCTGTGAGTCTCATAGCAGCTGCATTATAGAACCTTCACCATCATGCTCGCAAGTAAAGGAGCACCTCTCAACTCTTACTGCTTTGTTTTACTATAACTACAACCCCCAATACAAAATTTTGTGCATTTCTACTTAAAAAGTAGTTTAGAAAGCTCTAAATGATGACACAGTTTGTTTCTAACTTTTTTCCTCCCAATTAAACAAAGTGTTTTCTTTGTCTCACAATAAAATATTTTTGATTCATATCCCTAAACTGTCAGGGTTTGGCCAGTCCAAAATGGATTTTTTCCAGGATACAGAATGAAAAGATTGAGTTGATCTGACTGCTCTGGTCTCCAGAAGGAGTAAAGAAAAGACTGAGCTTGCTCAATACAGGAAATCTAGCCAAGCTGTAATAATGATGAGGGAGGAGTGGCATTTTTCTAAGGACTATTCATGAGCTAAATAGTAACATATTTTGCAAATGTTGGGAAAGTAGTACCCCTGAGAGCCAGAAGGTCAGTCTTTCTGACCACTGCCCCTGTGCCACCACTGGGCACAAACAATAGATATAATTTTTCCTAAACTCATTCTCGGAGACAGTTGTGAAAATAAACCCTTTTCAGTTCAACCTGAGATGAGCACTTGAAATGTTAGCCCAAATTACTGTTTTGGAAGCAATGGTGGGAAGCACCAAGCCACTTACAACTAGTGCAACCAATTTTGCCTCTAACACAAGAGGTCATTAGGTTAGGGGCTGTCCTGCTGGAGAGGAGCTCTGTGGAAAAGGACCTGGGTGTGCTGGTGGACAGCAGGCTGACCATGACCCAGCACCGTGTCCTTGTGGTCAGAAGGCCAACAGTATCCTAGGGTGCATCAAAGAGAGCATGGCCAGCAGGTCGAGGGAGGTTCT
>NW_010307516.1:52483-66279 GCF_000700745.2 Antrostomus carolinensis | reverse complement strand
TAATAATAGCACAAGCAGTAATATTTTGTTCTTTTGCTTCTGTCTTATGATTTTATTAAAGAAATTTGAAGATATTAAAAAAGATGCAGTAAAAATAAAAAAGAGGTTAAATACTGAACAGACCTCCATTTAAAAAATCCATAGCTATTGTAAGACAGTCACAGCTTTTTCCTCTGTGATACACAGCTTTGACTTCCAAATAAGACTAGTTGTATTTTTTTCACTTCTGCCTGCCAATTTACAGTGCACTCAAAGAATTCCAGCACATTCATCAGGCATAATGTTTATTTCTACAGCTTGTACTTTCTCCACTGAAATATTTCTAAGTGGTTATAACCATGGTCTCATTCAATGTTTTCACCTTCTTCAGCTCAAAAAATATTTTAAAATGTGGTAGAAGACGAAATGAAAAGCAGAAGCAGATCAGAAGGAATTTTCCTGACAAAGTCATTCTGTCATATGTACAGCCTAGTATATTATCAGGGGAAGTTCAGAAATAGAGTAAATTGCTAGTAAATGTCCCTGTGATTCACAGATCGAGATTTTCATTTAACTTTTGATTAAACCAGGATTCACAAGCCTCCTTTTGCACAGATCACACTTGAGAATGATGTACAAGATTTTTTAATAGCTTTTTCACATTTGTAGGCTCGATTAGGAAGAATGGGTTGGAAAGACAGGAGTTTAACAGACCTGGCTGCATACAGGCAGCAAATGCTTCAGCCATGCAGATTTGCTGCCTGTTTGCCAGAAATGGTCACGGCCAGTCATAGAATTCACAGACCACAATACAAACAACACCAGCTACTCTTTAAAACTTTTAAACAAGCACTGTGATGCTTTGTCACTGTAGCCCTTGGAGCACAAGAAGATGTCCTGGAATTATTCACTAGGCACTCTCATTATCCTAATTCAACCCTCTCTTTAAACTTTCCCTTTTCCATCCTAACACTGCTCAGCTTGAAATGATACATACTCTGTATTGTGCTGCTGAGTGCTACCTTGCACCTCACTGAGCCCTAGCCCTAGCCCTAGCCCTAGTGCACTGCACATATCTGCCGGCCCCAGCTGCTTTTGGGATTTCAGGTTTGGTTTCATCCCAATGGTTAGGATGACTCCTTCACTTGTGGCTGACTCCACAGACTGAGGCTATTTGGCTCATTTGATAGTGGTCTTGTCTTATCAAGAAAGCTAGCACACAAAGTTGTTTTTCTTCAGCTAATACTGCCTACAGGTTAGAAAATTATTCAGTGAAGCCAATCCCCTCTCCATCTCCATCTCCATCTCCATCTCCATCTCCATCTCCACCTCCACCTCCATCTCCATCTCCATCTCCATTTCCATCTCCATCTCCATCTCCATCTCCATCTCCATCTCCATCTCCATCTCCATCTCCCTCTCCCTCTCCCTCTCCCTCTCCCTCTCCATCTCTAACAGCACTGCCTGACAAGTAAGTCTCTAAATAGGAAAAATCAAGCTGTTTGCCCTGGAGGGATCTGAAGGCTAAACAGATTTGTTCTCTAGGGTTCTTCTTGTCTCTTCTCAAGCAGCTGAAATCAGTCTTGATAACAAGCATGGGCAGCAGGGGATCTGTTTGTTTTGGGTTTTTCTCCAGGCCAGAAACATCCCGAGGAAGATACGAAAGAATAGTTTTCCAGCAGGTGATTTGAGGTCTGCAGTTTCTTGCCATGGTTTTATGTGCCAGAAGGACCTTGGCTTACATGCTGGAGGTCAACACACCTTTCCTCCCCTTTCCAGCACAAGAAGGACACTGATAGCCACCGTACCCTGCAAAGACTGTCCCCTCCCATCCCCAGTTCCTGAACTTGAATGGCAGATAAGCAGGGAGGAGATACATGTCCAGATGGATGATGAAGTCCACATAACCTGCAGTCTGTGTTGGGTTCTTTACTAAAAAGAGAACCTCACACAGAAAAGATGGAGATGTATCCAGAAAAACAATTAAAGACGGAAAAAGAACACCTCATTTCACATGATGCCTATTTTTCCTTTCAACTTCTTTTGTTTCTTTACAGCCTCTAACACATAAACACATGGCATCTGGGATGTGAACAAGCTTGGACCTCAGCTTGAGGTACTTGCAAAGGGCCTTCACTATCAAGGCTGTAAAGAAATTTATTGGGGAAAGAGACAGTAACTAACCTTGAAGAGAAATTCTTTCTTTCATATTTGTTTGTAATACCCCAGAATCTATCACTAGTTGTCATAGCTACCACAGGGGTAGATTTTCAAAGTGCATGCCAACATTCATCTATCAGAAACACAGAGTAAGTCTTAAATCTATATTTTTTTTTCACCAGGAGTTAATGATGCAGCCAATTTGGACATCACAAGGTGCAAAAACATTAAAAATATAATGATTTAAAGAAAATGAGTTATGACAAGGCAATTTAACAAATGTGCTTACAATCACCAATCCAACCCAAAGAAAACAAAAACAATCATTTCACAAAACTGAAGTGTGTGCCACAAGAATGTACTGCTAGTTGGTGTTTTCAACAGAATTCTATTGTTCAAAGTAGCTGACATTGCCAAAAGATACAATAATTTTATTACACTGGCTTAATGCACAGTAAACTTCTCTGCGTTAAAAAAACTGCAGGATTTTAAAAAGAAGCAAAATCTGCAAACTGAAGCATCTCAGCTGCATGACTTGGCCATTTATCAGTCCAAATGAAATATTAAATACAGAAATTAATTACCCAAATTTTACCAAAGACCCAACACCTAGCTGTTTGTTTCTACAGTTAATTAGCTATAGACAGCTGTAACAGTGGAAGTTTGGAGGTCTATGCTTAAGGTAATTGCAAAAGGCATGTAAATTTAGACAGCTACTCAGTGGAAAAAAGGATGACATGATTATTCAACAGGATTAGATAGAAAATTTCTTTATATGTAATTGTAAGGAGCAACTGTGCTTAATTGTAGCATTGAGAGAATGTGTCTTTCAAATGTTAAATTATTCATTGTATTAGATACTTGAATGATCTTTTCTTAAATCTTCATGTAGGAGGTAAAAATTCTACAGAGAATACTTAAGGGAAGATACTGAAGGAAAATTTATATGAAAAATTTAAAAGTCTCTAATCTGCCTAGACTGATAAATAGTAAATATGAAAAGGAAAAAAAAATGAAAAGAAGAAGGAAAAAAAAATCTTAAGGGAGAGCCATGATGTGAGAAGCCTGTTTCTTAGAACAACAAATAGTGAGTCATCATAATAGAGAAAGAATTAGTCATTCTTTGCAGCGTTACAGTACATTCTCTGCATGAGTTACGCAGAAGATATGCACAGTATGGACTAGACTCTAAATTAGGACATAAATGTCTGATTTTTTAACAAAGGTTCAGAGAAAAATTAACCAAAGGCTGAAATCCCATGCATTATAGCATTCTGTGTGCTGCAGCATCAAGCTATAAACAGAATGCAAACTGGATTCAGGCAGGCAGCTCAGAGATGTGATTAATCGCAGAGCCTAATCCTGACACCTCATACAGGCAAAATTACCCTGGATTATACCACAGGATCTTGCCAGAATTAGGATGAAAAGACTAGGATTAGGCATTCCTTGCAGAAACCAGTCGACTAACAGTTGACGTCATCTGTCAGGATTACACCAGTTATCTGGCTTCCTGATGCTATTTTTACAGGAAAATTAGGCAAGATCAAATCTTTTTTACGTGGGAAAGTGAATATTTTATTCTACACTAAAATATCATCACACGTAAAGTTACGGAAATATCTACTTTGGGAATAAATACTCCAGATTTATTCTTGAATGACTTAATGCAGAATACTTACCAATGAAAGAAGGCATTTTTTTAAATCCGCTTTTAAAGATTATTAAATTAAGCTTCAATGAGACATCATTCTGTTGCACAAATGTTTAGAAGTTAATGTATTTTAAATTTATATTTTACTTGAATCCTAGCTAACTTTCAATGTAAATAGAAATAGCACATTTTTACTTTTTATCTTAACCTGTTTCCAAAGGATGCCAAATTAAAAAAAACCACTTTTAATGGAGGGTAAGTATGTCTATTTAGAGATACATGTAATAGTTATAAGGCAGTATATGTATAATCACATTAATATTTTTCTTAGTTTCCACATGTGAGCAAGTCTTTGGTATCCAGAGACTGACAATGCTACCTATATTAGTTCTGTAAATAAGGACATTTGTACTCATTTTTAATAACAGTATCATAAAAGTATGCCAACAAAACACAGCATCAAATGAAAAACAAAGCATATTCAAAAGAAGGAATGAGATAAGGAATTCACTGCCCTGTTATTAAAAAAAAACGAAACAAAAACAAAAACAAAGCCCCAAAACCAGGTCTGTCTGGCTGTGGAACGTATGTTATGTATTGCGCTGCAGGCATGAGTTCAGTAAAACACAATTACAGAATTAGAGAACAGTTGTGGATCCATAATGGACAAAGGACACCCCAGAGCCCCTAATCTTCTCAATGGAAGAAAGACAGCTGCCTTGTAGGAACATGTTGAAAACCTCTTGCCTTACTGCACTTTCACTGCCTCTGAAAGGCCTAGATTATTTCTTCTCATCACTCTGCTGAAGTGCCAGTGTTCTCTGTTTGTTTCCAGTAGAACTAACTCAGTCAACAAACTAAAATGCAGCTGACTCAGTCTGACCAGGAGTGCTTTTTCTAAATTCTATTTATATTTATGGCATGCTCAGGTTTATGCTGTGTTCAGTATCTGTTCCAAAATATTTCAGTTGTTAAAGAAGAGCCAAGTTAGCCAAAAGAACAGTTTATCTACGTAAAGAAGTGATACCTAGAAATCTTGCCAAGTGAGAAAAAGGTCAGCTATTTAAGCAGTGCAGTTAACAAGTAGCCCCTTCCCTATAAGCCTGTTCAGATCTATCATGTGTGAACTTTAAGTCTGAAGAGGGACAAATTAGCATTACCCTTGTCTTCTTTAGCCTAACAATTTCACAGCTGACTTTTTCTGGGGTCTTTTGGGGAGGGTTTGCTTTTGTTTTAATGAGGGCTCTTTGTGTGGTGGGCATATTTTATTCTTATTTCCTGAGGTTTTTTATATTCTAACTTAGATTCAAACCATTTTTCTTGCAGAAAAAGCTAAGGGAGGTGAAGTGTCCTTTCTTTAAAAGGTGTGTTTACTTGAATCCGTTAATAATCACACAATTTTTAAGAAGACTAACAGCTAGATCTACTGGAGAACTGTCATTCCTACATCAGGATTTAGGCCGCACACCTGAGACACCACTGTTTGGTTTTGGGGCTTCAGCTCTGAACCTTCCAATCTGAAGTGCCAGCAAAGCTTGGAGCTGCCCAGTGCCTCATCTGATTCCCACATTCCCAGTTACCGACAGTGGCAACCCTATGGATGGCCAGAACCAGCAGTCTTTCTAGTGCCACACCTAGCTGCTGAACAAAGTGACCAAGATTCAAGAACAAGCTCTGTTTCTGCCCAAGCACATGACAGTGGGCACTCAGAGCTCTCCTAGTCTTTGGCAACAAGTCACATTACCATATCCTCTTACAGTATTTCTCTTGTTCTTAATGTTTCTTGCATTTCTTGTTTTGCAGGAGAAAAGCTTACACAGGAAAGGTGGGGATTGCTTCCAGACAGCTTCACAGCTAGCCTGGTGCTGACAGCACTTTCCTAGGAGAGAGAGAGGAGATAAAGGTTTTTGACTCTGTGATTCTGTGACAGTCTGAGCATGACAAAGGCAAGTAACTCCTCTCTTCTGTTTCTTTTGTGAACACTCCAAACACTCAGTTACTTTGCTTAAGGCAAGCCCAGCCACCAAATGCCTTTTCCTCCAGCCCAGTTTTGAGTCCTTTCTAAACCACCACTTGTCTCTCTACTTCAGGCACAGCCCCAGACAGCAAATCTGACAGGAAGAGAAAAACTAGGGACTTGAATAGCATACCTTGGCTTTCTGCAAGTGCAGGATTTCCAGTATCTTACATTTTGCAAACTTTCCTGACAGTTCCAGGAAGCAACTTGCTCAGCAGTAAGACTATTATTTTCTCCATGTGTCTCTTCCAAATGCCTGTGTTTCAGTATAGAGAGCTTATATGTGTTATGTAAGGTCATGAGCTGTTTTTCCCAGGCCACCCAAGCTCCACTGCCAGGTAGATAAGGCCACCATCACATGTTTCTTCCTTCTCTGCCCGTTTGCTTGGCTGCCACCTTGTATTTTTACAAACCATGCCATACAATTGCAGTTGTGCATCCTTCTCCATTAGAATTGAGGTTTTGTCAACCTCTAGCTTGCTCAGCTAAAATAAGAGGTGCTAGAGGAGCTACTCTCAAGGCATTTGCGGTCTTTTTTGGGATCTCATGATTAGAAAAGTTCAAAATATGTTCCTGAGTTCAAAGCCAAAAATAACATACAGAAAGAATTCTTTACAAATTAAACTTCTCTTCAGCCCAAATTTGATACAGCATGCAACTAAAAACACCACTCCCAAAACAGTGGTTAGGCCAAATTGCAGTAACTTGATGGACTTCAGTGGACTTTATACTGATAAATACTGGTTCAGGTTTTCCCCTAGACAGCATGAAAATATTAGTCAGAGCACTCTGTTGGAAAGCAGCTAAACTTTTTTTGTGTGTGCATGGATGGGAAACATGAATAAGATTTTGAGATACTGGAGAATTAGATTAAATTAAATCCCACATAGATATGTTAGTGCCTGCTATGGTCAGGGTTGTGTTCCAGATTCAGTATCAAATACAGTACTACATACTCACTCCCAAAACAGGATTGTTCATAACTGAAATCAAAGTAATAATAAAGGAGCTATTCACTTCTTGGCTGATTGGGACTTCAAATTCTCATCAAATCAGGAGCAAATACAAAAAGTGAATATGATCACTTCTATTTTAGGGGTTTTTTTTTTGATTTGTATTCAACATGCAGATATGTAAAGATGTTGTTTTCTTTGTCAAAAACATGACTCGATTTTGTTGATTGTTGAAAATTAGCTTCATGAATATTTCAGTAAGGAAAAAGCATTTCATCAAGTGTTCGCCAACTTCACAGTGCTAATACACAATTGACTTAAAATAACTTATGTTTACAAGGCTGTATTACATGGAAAAAGAGCAACTTGGTTCATTCAAAGCTGGGTATTATACATCCCAGATATCAAAGCAAAAGATCTCTGAGCCTTTTGGAGTCAGTCAGGTTGAAAACTGTTGCAAAGGGTATTCCTTACCAGGCTATATATTTTTAAGGGTAAAGGGTTTAGGTCAGGTCCCAAACTTCTAAATTGAGTGCCTCTGTTTTGCCTCCTGAATCCGTTTCAGCATTTCAGTGAATGGACTAGACAAATTCAGATAAAATGCTTAGAATTTTTAAGATGTAGCAATATTGAAAATAAAAATCACATTAACATTTCTGATGATGCATAGCCTGTAGCAAGATATACTTGGTAAATCACAACTTTGTGACTGAGAAACAGAACAAATTTGGCTACCAGCTATGATAAGCAAGTATAAACATTCCTGTTTGACAAACTGGCTGAAAGCCCATTTACTAAAAAACTTACCATCTTTATGTTGATTTGCCAAACACAAGGTTACAAAAATTTTGTTGGGTAGGTTTGAGTTCATATATCAAGTCTAGAAGGCATACAGATTTCAAAGAAAAAGTGCTGTTGCCATATACTTACTAGTATGTTGAAGACACATTTAATAAAAGTCGTCAGTAACATATGTTTGCTAAGATTTTTACAAAAGCAAGCCACTAGCAAATCTACTGGGGAATTCATACTATAATGGGATTGCTTTGAACCTTGTTATAAAAGGTAAGACTCAAAAAAAGTAACTTAATGCTGTGTATAGTTTCTTAATAACAAATCTAATATTGCCCATTTATACTCTGCATTTTCTGATTGGTAATAAGCAACACAGTTTTTATCAACATCAATAATAATGTTTTAAACTGTTATGCTTACAAGCTTAACACTTTGGCGGCTTTTTACCTTTTATATTTCATAGAAGGAAGGATGTCCAAGAAACATTTTGCTTGTGTACAACACACCATAGAAGGCCAGCGCAGAATCCAGAGATCTGAAGATCTAGTTTAGAGCTAGAATTTAGGCTTGTGTTTTTGGAATTATGCTGCTGAAACTAAATGTAAATGTATGTAGTTATGTTTTTACCATGTAAATCATACTACTCAAAAGTGTGGCCATCTCAGGAAACCAGCTGTTTTTACAATTTTTGCCATCTTATAAAAAAGATCTCTCTAGAAAGATATTCCACCACTGTAGGTAAGTACAAGTATGCCAGTTCTCATCAGAATCTGCACTAGCTTGGGTGGATAGCAGAAAAAAATCTCTTGTTGGATGTACCACCCAAAATCTCCGGATAAACAAATTCAGCCTAAACCCAAGAATTATTTTAGTTCTAAGATACTACTTCTAGAACAACCTTAAGGTACAGATAAATGTCAGCTTTTAATTAGAAGGTTATATTGATATCTATATTATATGTCATGTTTGTGTGATACAAAGACACTAAAATGAAGGCCAAATGATCAATTACTAATGTTTCATATAGTGTATCTGCAGCGCTATCTTTGTCCAATGGACTCTGATTCTTGAGGAGTATATCCTACAGACACTTACACACACTTCTAAGCAAACATGTTGCCCCAGTTGATTGTATGTGCTGAAGTTTTAAATGCTTTTCACATTGAAGCCCTGAAAAGGCCTACTGATTGATTATAATTTGTGTGGCTGCCAATTAATATATTTAATTTCTTATATTTCTGAGGTTATTTTGTGTCAAAATTTTAAAATTTTTGTCTTTGACTGAAGTATCAGAATTTTTCTTTTTCTGATTGAATTTGAGAATGACTTTGGAGAAACACATTATTCCCAGTGTACACTTGGCAGAATGACAAACATAAATAATGCAGTGCCCAAATATACTTCACAACTGGTAGTAAGTTGTGTAACATGAACTCAGCTGGACTCAATAGCAGAGACAAGTAATTATCTCCCTCCTTCCCCCACTACTGTTCCAAAATGAGGGAAAGTTCATGCGATCAGTAGTGATAATATACAATAGAGTCCTAGGTATACATGCATGCTACCGAGGAGATCATGACTGCCGCTATGTGTCAGCATAGATTTGCAACTAATGTTAACATGACTTTTTTTTTTGTACCAAAAGAATGCAATTAAACACTGAAACCGTGATACCATTGACAAGTTTGTGTCACAGAAATCCTTAATGAAAATCAGTTTCTTTCACAGTGAGCCCTAAATGTTATCAATCAAAACCCAGTTGCCTATGGACGTGGACACCCTTTGAAATAATATGTTATTAGGATAAATAAGGACACTTCAATTTCTCAGCATCAATGGAAAAATGTTCAAAGCTTTTGGCTGCCTGTTAATGAATTTCAATGAAGCTTGGATTTGTCTTAGAAGGAGGCAGCTTTAGTTTTCGAAGTGATTCAGACAAGTCAGTACAATACCAGAAAACAGTTCAAAAGCATGAGTGATAATATAATAAAGCACTTTGACAAAGCTAAGTTGGGGAGGGGAAGCCAGCTTATGTAAAATCAACCCTGCTGCTTCTCCTCCTAAACTACAAAATTACCAACTTTAGATCTCAGTTTCCAATGTCATTTTCACCTTTTGTTGCTAAATAGTTTGTGGTATGGAATGAACAGTAAAAATAGAGGATGCTTGCCATACTCTAGCCGCAGATGGAAGATGATTTGCCACTTCTCAGCCATCAGACAATTACAGGGCAGACTCAAGTTAATTTTGGCTTTAGAAAATGTTTGCTTACTTGAATTACTTTAGCAAGGTATTTAAACCCAGGATATGATTTATCTTTAGCAGAACCTAATCCATTAGCCAGGGCTTTGAGGTTCCCAGTCTAACCTCAACTTTTCAAGTCCCCCAGACACATGCGCACATCTACGTACTGCAGCAGCCCTGCAATGCCTTTGTCCTGGCTACAACTATGAACAGAGAGAAAAGCTGCCCTCGCTGGGCCCAGGATCCTATTCCATCCTCTTTCCTCACTGTATTTCTTATATTTCTTAGCTGTGGCCAGGGCTATGCATTGATTTCTTACCTGCAAAATGGAGAACATCACTGCCCACTGTCGCAATACTGATACGAGGCTCGTTTCTGCAGCATCCTTGATTTCTTCTACAAGCCAGCCTCCAGGGCTCTGTGAAAACCTGTGCTCTGCTGACATGGGCTCAGGAAGAAACAATAGGTGAAAAAAAGTCAATATTTGCTGAACAGAAAAGGCCAGCTCCCACATAAGGCCTAGTGAGTCATGTGGAATGAGAAAGGTCAGGAACACCAGATTCATTAAAGTCTCATTGTTTTAAGGGGATGCTGTGGTGGCTATAGAGGACCAATGCTGAGATCAAAAAGCCAGCTCCCAGGTGGTCCCTGTCTGAGCACTGGATGAACTACCAAAGACCCAGGAGCTGAGAGGAAGAAAGGTATCTGAAGTTTCTGTATGAAAAAGCCAGCCCAGGACCCCCAGGAGTTGGGAGGATCAACTGATTTCTCTCACTCCCCTAGCTCCTAGAATCATCTAATTTCTTAGCATGACCGGCCCCTCTTCATGCTGCCATGTCCCTTCCTCTCCTGCTGGAAAAATATGGGGTGTGTGGGTCCCTTATTCAGCCTCCCTTCTGCAGTTGTTCCTGCTGGAAAGATGGAACTTCCATAAGATGTAGCAAGTGAGAAGAAATGAAATGACATGGTAATTCCCATCTTGGTGATAGGGAGCAGAATATGGGGTTGTTAACAATATCTCATGGAAGAGCTTCATTTCTTCTCTCATCTGAGTTACTTAGGACTTACTGTATTTATCTTCAGGATCTCCACTTTGCTTTCTGAAGGCAGACCTTTAAATGCAACAGCAGATGGAAATCCCAGGCTTGCTGGGAACCTGTGAGGTTTCACATGTTCAGGCAAAATTCTCTCAGTTCCTCCTTTGACCTTACCTTTTACCTTACACGCACAATTCTGCAGAAATTAATTAGAAACACATAAATTTGATGCCGCTGCTCTTCTCATCTTCTTCTCTTGTTGTTATGCTCATTTCCTTCCTCCTTGTTTTATTCTCATCTTTACCTACTGGATTGTTTTCTTCTCCAACCTTATTCCACATTCTCATATTCCTTGTTCATGCCTCTTACGCAGCTGTTCAAAACATATCTGTTCTTTTAATTTATTTTACCTTTCATGTTCATTCTGCTCCTTCTTCCTTCAAGCTGCTTACTTATACTGAGGTCCAGCTTTCAAAATCGTTTTAATTCCCCTGCACTTATGCTTAGTGCCACGGCCCGCCACTGATCTTTTTCATCTTTGTTGCATCTCCCTCATTCTCTCCCATACTTTTGCTGTTCTTAGCATGGCAAAGACACAAACAGAACAACTGTGCATTTGAAAAAATCAGTTTGTTATAGCCAGGGATGGCAGACTCTAAGTCAAGTTAAATATTATCATAGAATTCTTCAAAAAATTTGGAAGTGGGAAAAACTCAGTTCATTCATCGCTAAACTCATCATTGGTTACGACTATATGAGAGCACAATATGTTATATTCATCCCACTCAGTTAATGAGATCAGTTGATGATATAAAGCAGGTTTAGGAAGTGGTAAATTCATGAGATATATAAAATGCTTTATTCTGGAATATTCTGCCACACCCAGAGAAAAAGTTTTTCTGCCTTGCAAGATGTTAACCATTAGCCCAACACCAGAGTAGTTGCTAGCTGACTGTTTACTGTCTGGGCAGGTGATAGCCACACCTATCCATGAGGAGAGCCATTAACATTTTCCTGGAAGGGCATAAAATAGTTTGGAAACCTGAAACTTTTACCTAGTTAAGGCCTAGGGAACTGTTACACATAGCATGCATTTGGATCATTACCAAAAAAGTGTGATCTCCCAAATCCCTTCTACTATCTGTAAACAGAAAATCAATCAAATAAGAATTGACCCCAGATCCACAGATTAAGTCATGCAGGTGTAAAGCATCATAACCAGCTATCAGCCAGATAACATAAAGTAAAAAACACTTTTAGATCTAATCTAATAGGTAGGTAGACTTAACTCTCTTTTCACTGCTGCTTACTTGCTTCTGTAACCATTGGCATCTGATGACCTACATTTGGATTCTGTCAGAGAAATTATTTCACATTATTTTAACTTAGGTTTTCTTGGAGCAGTTAGAGGGTAACTGGCAAATGTGAATGTCTTTGTAGACTTTGCAACAGTGAGTCTTTAAATACATAGCAGTGCACCATTTTTTTAGACAGTCCACAACCCTAGCACATTGCTTCAGACATCTAAAGAATAAGCCTGAATTTCCTGGATTTGCAGAGTTCAGACTGCAGATAATAGTCACCTCTCTTCCACATTCTTAATTGCCATTACTTTTTGCATTATCCTGGTGCCTAGGAGTCACAATCATGGATTTGTGTCCCCTATGTATTGACTTGGGAAGCACTCTGTAAAATAACCATGATCAGTGCCTTTGTAAAGAAAGTACAAGAAAAACTGTCCTGACCCCAGCCTCCCAGTGACACTTTTTGTTGTCCAGGAATGTATGCTACAAAACCTCATCTGTCAACAAGAGTATATCTATTAGGTCAGAAGATCCCCTCCCTAAATGGATCAGACTGTGGAAATCACCCAGCTAAGCCACATGAAAATGCTGGAAGCTGATCCAGGGGACAATTAAGAGAATTTCTGTTTATATGAGAGCTTTTTGCTCAGGATTACCAATCTCCTGACAAAAGGGCTGTTTAAGTATGTTGTAAAGATAGTAGTATTTATTAGAAACCACGTCTTCATGTATCTCAAGGCAACCCATCCAAGGTGAACAATCACAACACTTAACAAGCATGTGAATTTGGATTCCAGGTACTCTCTCAGAGGTCTGGTGCTATCTCAACATAAAAGTGACATTTATTGCCCAGTATATGAACAAAACATTTTATATCAAAACCAGCAAATCAGTTCATTGAAATGCTCTTGAGATCTGTATTGGGTCTGGCTGAGATGGAGTTAATCTTCCCCATAGCATCTCCCTCATTCTCTCCCATACTTTTGCAGCCCTCATAGTGCTGAGTTTTGTATTAGGAGCTAGAAAGGTGCTGATAACACACCAGGGTTTTGGTTACTGGTGAGCAGTGCTAGCACAGCACCAAGGCTGCCTCTCCAACATTCCCCCCACAAGTAGGCTGGAGGTGGGGAAGGTCTTGGGAGGGGACACAGCCAGGACAGCTGACCCAAACGGACCAAAGGGATATTCCATACCATATGACGTCTGCTCAGAAATAAAACAAGGAGAATGGAGGGGGAAGGGGGGGGTATTCACTATTTCTGTTTGTCCTCCGGGAACTGCAGCGCATACGAAGCCCTGCTTCCTGGGAAGTGGTCAGACATCACCTGCTGATGGGAAGTAGAGAATAAATATTTTGTACTTTGCTTCTGTGCACACAGCTTTGCTTTGCTTCTATTAAACTGCCTTTGTCTTGACCCACGAGTTTGGGGTTTTTGTTCCCTCTTATCTTCGCCCTTCCCCATCCTCCTGAGGAGGGAGGTGACAGAGTGGCTTGGTGGGCACCTGGCATTCAGGCAAGGCCACCCACTATATGATGCAATACCTATTTTGCTAAGAAAAAAACAGAGGGTGTAGAATTTACTTAATGACATGACCTTCCAGGCCAAGCTATGGATAGCATTTATGGAACATGGGATTAAAAATTAGGCATTC
>NW_010307516.1:50677-52472 GCF_000700745.2 Antrostomus carolinensis | reverse complement strand
CTGGGTCCCAGTCCCACAGTAAGATTTGGAAACTTGTTTCCACTCACCATATAGTAAGCAGTGACAATAAACCTTTGCCAGAAAGAAGTGCTTGAAAATCAAAACAACTGTCAAACTTTAACCTCATCAGGTCGGAATGAACTTCAAAAGAGGAAAGCATAAAGCAGTACAAGCCCTAAAGCCACATTCTGTGTCTTGAGATGGAAGTTATGAACCACAGAAACCCTGTGTCAGCAGATCTCAGATCATGGCAGGCATGTACAGAATAAAGAGATTATCAAAACTGGGATGAGCTAAACCCATGATGTACAACCCTGCAAATGATCTACTCTTCAACAGATGCCAGCACAGAACTTTCAACATCGGGGACAGATGTTTGAAACACTTAAAGGGAGCAAGATGCCTTGCCTTTGCACCTGGAGCATCCACAAGTGCTTGGCCAGGCAAGTATGGCAACAGTTTAATTTTCTGCTTCCAGAATGATGACTTGCTGCACAGGCTGTTAGAGACCCTGCTGCTGATCTAGGTGAAATGCTCAGGTTTTATGGTTTGAAACAAGCAGGTATCTGGCAACTGCAGATGCTTGTTTGTTTTTCATACATACAAACACAGCACAGACTATTAGGTACTCATAAATCCAGTCTTACAGTATATTAGAAGAATATAACATGTTTAGTCAAGTGATCTATGTCTTAATAAAAATACAATGATTAATATTTCCAGCCACTGCAAACAAATAATCTTAAAAACATCCTCTTAGGTATTGGAGAATGGTACTATTGTCATCATCCCATGTTAACTGATGAGAAAATCAAGGCTGCAGCTTCTTGCAAGTCATAATTTACATCTGATCTCTGGTACTGAGAGAAATCCTGTATGAACCCCTTTCCAGCTGTAACTTGAATTAGCTTTACTCATGCTTTTCAGGTCTTTCAGGACCTTGAACTGGGAGCAGGACTATTTGGGCTAAGGCTTAAATTACGAACAAGCATAAATAAGCATACCTTCCTCTGTTTGACTAGAACAATGAAAATACAAGAAATCATATTATCGTCCTTTATATTTTATGGCAATCTGAAAAAACTAAGCACTTCAGACCTTCACTTTCTTAATAAATATCATTAGGAGAACATTTTAAAATGGATAATGACATCAAAACTGTAAACAACTCTGCTGGCCTATATAGTCTGTCTTTACTGCCAACTAATTTGGTTTTCTTTTTTATAGCCATTGCTGAGATTTTTTTTTTTTAAGGATTAATTTTTCCTCGGATACATATAATCATTGTTCACAAAGTCCTAGGTTGAGGTTTTATTCTTTGCCTCATAAGTTCTGACTCCACAGATTTTTTTGTCTTAATTTGGAAAGCCTTATGGCCTGAAATTTGAAACACAAAGACCATACAAGCAATGCCCTTCTCTCTAGATTAGATATTGAACTGTCTGTTTAGCTGCCCTGTGAACACTTTAGTTTATGGTACAGATGTTTGTAGGAGAACAGAGAAATCAGGAAAAATATTTCCCTTTTCAGAAGATTTATAGTCTGTAGTTATGAAAGCTGAACTCTCCACCAAAGGAATTTTTGGTCACTTTTTCCCCATCATAATCAGTTCCAAATGAAAAGGGTGCAGCATGAAAGAAAAATAGACATATTTATATTCTCCATACCTGCATACAGACCTTCACTTGCAGAAAGGCTGTAACAGTTGTTAGGAAGCGAGGTCTTTTGGGGTTTGTCTCAAAAAAGAAAAAAAAAAAAAAAAAAAAAAAGGCCGGGAAAAAAAGGGCGGCATTTT